>NW_022196905.1:66131696-66134666 GCF_008632895.1 Mastomys coucha | reverse complement strand
ACTGGGAAAGGAGAAATTTACATGTAAATAAAGAAAATATCTAATAAAAAATAAAATAAAATAAAAAATAAAAAATGAAAGAGAGAAACTCTGGGAACTTTTAGGATCTGAGGCAGTCAATACAATGGTGTAAGTTGGACTCCTACTCCAACCAATCTATTCGTGGGAAGTTTGGTCCTTCCTTTTTGGAAACTTTTGCTTAATTCAAATTAGCTGAGCACTGTGTGAAAGCTGTCCTTGCATCTCTGCAGCTTCTCAGGAAAATGCTTTGTCTACACATCACCATTTAAATATGGGGGATGTGGTGTGTGTGTGTGTGTGTGTATGTGCTTTTACTCAACACATCTGCAAGCCTAAATCATGGAGGTAAAAAGGGAAATTTCATTAAAGATTAGTATTTGATGTGAAATATTTCATTTTAAACATCAAAAATATTTTTGTGTGAACATTGAATAAATGAAATGGATTTGCCTGCATTGATTTTTATATGGCACACCCTGTTTGACAGTCAATAAAATTCTATTTCTGAAAATCAAAAGGCAAAGCCAATACATGAGCCTTTTCTTCTTTTGTTGTGTTTGGAGAGGAGTTCAGGACTTTGTAAGTGCTTGACAAGTGTGGGAGGCAGAGGTAAGCACATGGAATGTTAAACACACAGGGTTGTTCCTTCAAAGGGGGGTATGTATACCATTATCCACCCAGAAGGCTGGGAACTGACAAGGTTAATAATAGTCTAGTGACCTTTGCACTATGAGGCCAAGACTACACCGGATCCTCCCCCAGACCCTTATCATAAGGTTTTTGTTTTGTTTTGTTTTTGCAGCCTATATACAGAACCCATCTATATGTAAGGTGTCACATGTCATCAATCTCTAGAACCCATCTTTATGGAAGGTGTCACCTGTACTTTACAAAGATCTTCAATGTAGTCACTTCTGATCTTTGTACAGCTTCCTTTGTTCCTCAAGGAGATTTATGTACACTTTATAGTGCACAAGCAATTGAGTTATTGCCAGCAAAGTTTTCATCAAATTGTACTATACTTAAATATGTCTAAGATAAACTACGGAAGGCTAGACTCCCAAAGTTTGAACCAACACTAAACTTAGTTGTGCTGAAGCAAACTACCTTCTTCCCTTCTGTGGCTATTACTCTGCGGACTGTGGTGGTCAGAGTTCTCTTCCCCAGATACACTGCAGACAAGTGCTGTACCAAGAAACTACATCTCAGACCCTATTCCGGATTCTTGAATACAGTCTAACTTTTGACTCTGACAAGTAGAACTTAGTGATTAAGATCACTCAGCTCTTGACATCAATTTAGAATTCAGCATAATCACTTCCTCCATGACAGAAAGATGTCTCTCAGGAAACAGTCCGTTATAAATCAGTCTCTGGCTACTGGGGAAAGATGTGTCACCACCATGAAATAGAAACTTTTAAAAGTTGCTGACATCATTACATTTCTCATTTAAACTGAGTTTATTGTTTGGTTTTCTACTTTTTGCTGAGTGGATAATTTATTCTTTGAAATGCTTAACAATGGTGATCTGTCTTGTAGAGGAATTTTAATGCAGCAACATGGCTGCTCTGGGAAGGGATCACATCCAAATATGTTCTAGGTCTATGTGACCTAACTGGAATAATACACCTTTAATCCTTCTGGCTAGAATATACATACTTTTATAACAATGAAGGTAAAGTTAGTTGGTAGAAAGAAGCAGCCATTTTGAAAGTGACATCTAATTGAAGTGACAAATCAGAGAAAGATTTTACAGAATGAGTTAGAGATATGCCCAATTCTCATGAGGACAGGAAAGAGAGGTGACTTGAGGAGAGAGAGAGAGAGAGAGAGAGAGAGAGAGAGAGGGAGAGAGAGAGAGAGTTGAATGTAGTGCAGTGAAGTTGAGTTTGTGCAGTTCAGTGCAGGCCAGCAGCAAAGGCAATTGAAGCCACAAAGAGCCAGAAGATTAGAACATATTGCCAGAACTAGTTTGAGGACATGCAGAGCAATTCAGTGAGAATCCAAGAGAAGCCAGTTCGAATCAGCCAGGTTGGAGAAGAGTTTGAGCCAGAACAGCTGAGTTGAACCAGCCAGCCAGAGTTCAGGAAGAACTAGAAGAACTTGTTCAGCAGTGAGTGTCTACAATTACATCTGGGTGAACAGAAGCTATATTTACATTGGTGTGTGAAGCAGTCCACAGGGAGAAACCGGGCAGGTCATCCAGGTCTTGATCAGTCTGCTGTGTGTCCTCAGTACCTGCTAGGAAGCAGGTATCTGGAGAAGTCTGCCATGGTGTAAGGAGCAGTGAGTGTCGCTATGTTTTAAACGTAACCATCACCAGCATGCACCATCAAGTGGGTCATACATTTGTGAAAGAACTTTCATGACACGGGTTGGGGTGGGGTGAAGGGATGATGAAAAGACTGTCAAAGGACAGCAGGTTACACGGGCAGAGATACACTAGCAAGAAAGCAAATAAGACAAAGTGGTAAAAGTTGTCCCTAGCCAGCCTCATCCAGAGACTTTCCCTAAGAGAGAGAGCATAAGATGTAACCCATTATTAATGCTGCTCAGTTCAGTGTCCTGATTAAGCTAGTGAATGATGAAAATATCTTGAGTCAAAACTATATTTAGTAGACCTAGCATACATAGCAGCATACCTTAGCCTTGTCCACCCTAAATGTACTAAGAGCACAGCCTACAGTTGGAGATTATCTAACAGATGCCTGTTTTGTAATAGTGTTGATTATCTCAGATTTTTTGAACTCTGTAATGGATTGAGAAACAAGAGATTATATGGTTTACCCTTACATTCTTAACCTTATCATAGAAAATGGGTTGAATCATCCTAGCTTGGAGACCACATTAAAGATAATTAAAAATTAAAATGTGATGTTGTCACGGACCTGGATTTCTCGCGGGGTCCCTGTTCCGCGGGACACGGGATTCTGGCCAGGTGGGCACGGG
>NW_022196905.1:66125749-66126681 GCF_008632895.1 Mastomys coucha | reverse complement strand
AGGCAGGAGGCTGACTTTCCTTGAAGTTTTTGCCTCAAATACCGCCATCACGCAAGTGTGCGTGGCATGATGTCAATTTACTTTATCACTCTGGATGTACCTAAAGAACAGACAAATTTGCTATCTGAATTGGCAAGCCTATCTCACACATTTGGACTTTGTCTAGACAATATAATGAAATGTTCTTAGCAGAGAATGACTGAGGGAAGAGCCTTGCTCAGGAAGAAAACCTGAAAATGATTTAATGTGACACACTCTTGGAGCACTCCAAGGATGTCTTAAGAATGCATTTATATCTTTCAAGACTAAGTTTAGAGGTGCCCAGGATGGCCCAGGATTTATATACCATGATAGGTTCCAACAAAACTAGGCTCTCTTGAACCCGGGTAACAGGACTGCTTATCTTTGTGCCAGAAAGGCTGGGAAAGCACCAATCCCCATGTGGTGTGTATCCAGGTACCCAGGCAGACTTGGAGGGGTTAGTTCTGGGAGACCTAATGTCTTTATGAGATTATCTAAAAGGTAGCAATCAGCAGGGCCTACAGTGTGTGTGTGTGTGTGTGTGTGTGTACATGGACTGAATGCATCAATGAAAGGATCCAGCATGTGTCCCTTACTGAGGAGAATCATTGTGAAAATGTTAAAGGCACAGAGTCAGAGCATGAGTAAATACTAAGCTTTTTAAAGTAGTAAGAATAAAGACGTGTTCAATGTGGGGGGAAAAGTATATTTTTTCCTTGGGTTATACACGAGATGGCTAGAAAAGATATTTAAATTTTTGGAGCAGGACATGTTCTTGTGCACTTTTAACCCCAGCACTCGGGAGGCAGAGAGTTAGGGTGATTGATCTCTGTGAGTTTAAGGTCAGCATGGTATAAATAGTGAAGTCCAAGACATGCAGAGGTGTGTTAATAGAGACTTGTCTCAAAAAA
>NW_022196905.1:66117382-66125562 GCF_008632895.1 Mastomys coucha | reverse complement strand
AAGAAAAAAGAAAGAGAAAGGAAGAAAAAAGGAAGGAACAATGGAAGGGAAGGAAGATAAAGAAGAGAAAGAGAAAAAAGAAAAAAATTGAGGCACTAAAATAACCAACTCCATTAACTAAAGCAAACATTTGTCTCTCCAATTTTCCCTAATTTGTGTGATCCTGGAGTTCAAAGCTAGAATTGAAGTGTATTCTACATATATTATTTAAGAAAAAAATAGCAGAATTGCTCTATGCTTATTTCCTTCACCCAAACATAACTTCTAACAGGATTTTGTATACACCTATTCATTATATACATATTATATATTTATGACTATATATATTATATATATGCATATATAAAATGCATCTTAGTTTTGACACTTGCATGTACATCAGAATACTGTCTCCATGCTGTCCAGTAGGTGCTATCCACTTCCATTAGCATTACAAAAGTAACAGAATATGGCTTAGCAGATGTAAATGTCCTTCCTTTAATACTCAGTGCAAACTACCAATTAGCAACAACTTCTCCAAGTTTCAACCAGAAAGTGTAATTTTGTATATTTAGAATTGGCAGCGATTTCAAAGACTGATTCAAGGTTGCAAAGTCCAGCATCAGCGAGATTATACAACTGAGTGAAGAGAGGCAAGGAGCATATTAAATACAGGAATGTTCTTTGCCTCGCTCCCTCCATAGAAATACTTCAGTCTTTCATTTTTTTTCCCCTTCCTCTCAGCCTTTCCCCAACCTGACCTGTCTGAAGCAGGCTTGAGGCTGGACTCAGTTGCTGTACGTTGAGGGTGACCTTGAACTCTGATCCTCCTTCTTCCGTCTCCTGAGTGGTGGGATTACAGGAATGTGCCACCATACCCTGTTGTGGTGCTGGGGACTGAATCCAGGGCCTGTGTATTCTGGGAAAGCACACCCTTGAGCTCCATCCTAGCCCAAATCTTTGGTTTCCCAAGCTTTTATGCAAAAAATTTTTGAACTGTTTCAAGACCTTACTGGAGATCAGCTAGGCAGTACACTGGATTGCGCTGAGTCAATCATATACCTAAAAACATTGAACGTGTGTACTCTGCGGTGGCGCTGCGTAAGGCGTGGGAGTGGAATGGTGACATCAACCAACAAGCCTCCAACTTCCTGGTGGTTACTCTCTTGACACCTGCCTGTTTCCAGGCTTGAGACCACTGAATACAACTACCCAACCCCACCCGGAGGAGGTCACTTCTGCACTCAGCTGGCAGGCGAGACTCCAGGACCTCCATGTGACCTTCCTAAGGAGGAACACCTGCTGCCTCATGCTTCAGTCCAGCCCATAGCCCAGCCACTCCATTCTGCAGAAGAGCCTTGGGCTTTACACTTCAATACACTCAGCCAGAAACTCCTTCAGGACAAGATGTTTGGCTTTGGTGTCAGGTGCCCAGGAACTGGAGTTATGAATGGTTGGTTATAAGCCACCCTGGAGTTGATCCCGAATCCTCTGGAAGAGTAGCAAGTGCTCTCAACAGCTGAGCCATCTCTCCAGTCCCAGAGTTTCCATCTCCTGGTGTTTAATTTTTATTGGGAGAATGTTTTATAGGGACTTAGGTACTTTTCTAGCCCTTTGAACAAATAACCTTTTGGGTATGGGCTCTCTTGGGAGTCCTTTCTAAATAAAAACCTTAAATAGTGACTTAGTTTATAAAGAGAGATTATCTCACTTCTACCTGGGTGGGAAAGGAACAAGGGTTAGGAACACATAGCCAAAACAGTGAACCTGGAAGGTGAGAATCAGTGAGGACCATCAAGCTCAGTATGAGTAGCAACCCCAGCATCTCACGTGGGGAGCAACAGGAGTTCAAAGTCATTCTCAACTAACAGTGACTTTCAAGCCAATCTCAGCTATGTGAGACCTATTTCATAAAAAAACAAGACAAAGCACCAGAAAAATAAATGACTGGGGGCTGAGAGCTGGCTCTCAGTTAAGAGAACTGGCAGCTCTTCCAGGTCCTGAGTTCAACTCCCAGCAACCACATGGTGGTTCACAACCATCTACTAATGGGATCTGATGCCCTCTCTGGTATGCAGGGGCATATGCAGATAGGGCACTCATACAGTAAATAAATATACCTATCTTGTTAAAATAAGAGGTCTTCCACATGTCCCCATCTCCGTGGCCACATGAGGACCATGGTCAGAGGTAGCCTGCACTGTTAAAGCAGCTTCCCAGCCATGCAAAGTCTTGTTCCCACTGCCAATCTTACTTTGCACCATTCATAACAGCTCTGCTTTTATATCAAACTCTTACTGTAAAATTGGTAGCTGCAAGAGGGTTTGCTTTGGGATAGAGCTGCAAGTAAGATGCTGTCAGGACAAGCAACAGGGAGGGTGTGTGAGGAGATCCATGAAGGATTAAAGAAGAGTTCTTAGAAGCTGGAAACAAGAGACCCTTAAAGCATCGAGGTGCTAACAGCACTTGTGTCTGACAAACCTGCCAGTCTTGGGAAGCTCCTAGGGCAGCATTAAACCAGGAGCTGCCTGGTCTTTCTGTTGCTCTTTCTGATACCACAAGGAAACACAACCAAACTACTCCATCTCAAAATGAAAACTGGGGGAAATGAAATTCCCAGAACAGTGCTTTCTACTGGCTCAGTGTTCTTGTGCTCAGAAACGGTGACCAGGTAAAGATGAAACCCAAATGACATTTTATTCAAAAAGGCTGGAAATACAATTTAGTGGTAAAGCATTTGCCTAGAATATGCAAGGCTCTGGGTTCATTCTGTTGCACTAGAAAGAAAAACTGTTCACAGTCTCAGAAAGATGACAGTGCTTCAGACAGGCATTTCAAAGAGGGGACAAAGACAGGCTGAAATGGCTCAGCAGCTAAGAGCATGTCTGCTCTTCCAGAAGACAGATTCTGTTCCTGCTATCCATGGGGGTTGGGAGTCACAGCCATCCACAATTCCAGTCCCATGGGATACCTTCTTCTGATCTCCATGGCACCAGGCATGCATGTGGTGCACATACATGCAAGCAAACTACTCACATATATAAATCTTAAAAAAGAAAATCTTTTTAAGACTTTTGTACTGGCTGGTTTTCTGTCAACTTGACCTAAGCTGGAGTTATCACAGAAAAAGGACTCTCCCTTGAGGAAATGCCTCCATGAGATCCACCTGTAAGGCATTTTCTCAATTAGTGATCAAAGGTGGGAGGGCTGATTATAGGTGGTGCCATCCCTGAGCTGGTAGTCTTGGGTTCTATAAGAAAGCAAGCTGAGCAAGCCAAGGGAACCAGCCAGTAAGGAACATCCCTCCATGGCCTCTGCATCAGCTCCTGCTTCCTGACCTGCTTGAGTTCCAGTTCTGACTTCCTTTGGTGATGAACAGCAACGTGGAAGTGTAAGCTGAATAAGCCCTTTCTTCCCCAGCTTGCTGCTGTTTTGTGTAAGAATAGAAACTCTTTAAGACACATTTCAGGGCTGGCAAGATGGCTCAGCAGGTAAAAGCACTGACTGCTCTTCCGAAGGTCATGAGTTCGGATCCCAGCAACCACATGGTGGCTCACAACCACCCGTAATGAGATCTGATGCCCTCTTCTGGTGTGTCTGAAGACAGCTACAGTGAATTACTCCTGAGCGAGCAGGGTCGGCAGAGGTCCTGAGTTCAATTCCCAGCAGCCACACACATGAAGGCTCACGGCCAGCTGCACAACCGTAAAATAAAATAAATCTTAAAAAAAAAAAAAAAAAAGACACATTTCAAACATACAAATGGCTTTCTCCATGGTTTCTTGGACAAGCCTTGGTGCTAGTCCAAGGTGTCGTAAAACCTGTCTCATAGGGAGTCCAAAAGACACGGGAGACCTGTGTAATAAAATGACTCATACACTGAACCATGAGAAGTCCAAGGTTTTAGAGAGGATTAAGTTGGTTCCAGCCGGATGACATGAGGTCTTTGGCTCTTCGACTCCCTGTGAACAGGAATAGGCTGAGAAAATTCCTAGAAGCAAACACGAGAGAACTTTATGGGAAAGGAGGATTCAGAGTGGAGGGTCAAGAGCCTGGAAGAGTAACCAGGATACCTAAGGCCCATTCATAAGGAACTATATGAAACTGGCTGGACCTCAAAATTGCTAAGGACACGAGATTGGTGTTTGGCTTTCTGTTCTTCAACAGCAAGAGCTAAACAGTGACATTGTGCCTAATAGATTAGTATATGGAGGGTTTACAAAGCAGGTAACTTGAGTTCACAGGTCTCCAAGATGAGAGGAGCTTTGCCCAGAGTAATCTACCCAGACCAGACTATATGAGCTCTTGTACTTTTTATGAGCTGTGTAATGGGACTCCTAGGAAAGATATATATATTATTTGTTTTGGTTTTTGAGACGAAATCCTTACTATGTACCACAGGCTAATCTAGAGTAATCATTACTATAGCCCCAGCCTGGCCTCAAACTTGAATCCCTCTGCCCTGGCCTCACAAATACTGGAATTAGCCATACCACTAACCTCAGCCATGACTCTTTAAGCTACCAATTTGGGGGCTACTTTATAGTAACAGTTAAAACATTCTGGTCTAAGACCACATTTTCAATTCACCCAAACCAGAAATAAACTTTAGGTCAATAATAAAACTACAGCATAATGTGGAAACTATCTATGCTAGTTAGGATCTGAAATGTCCCCTGAAGAAGTTAATGTGTTAAAGACTTGATCCCCAGAGTGTGGCACTATTAGGCCACAGTAAGACCTTTGAGAGCACGGTGAGGCCTTCTGTAAAATGCAGAGCTCTGATGGTGGGCCCTGGAAGGCGACTATGCAACAGCAGCTTCTGGTTCCCTTGCTGGTGATTTGAATGGCTTCAACCTACCACGTGCTTCCAGGCCCGAACCAGCCAAATAAGACTTTTCTTCTTTGTTGTCTCAGAGATTTTGTTCTAGTGACAAAAAGCTAACACAAAAACTATGTGTTTCTTAAAGATAGTTAGCTATTACTGTGCATTGGAGTCTATTTGCATCGCAAATTTCTTTTGCTTAAAATACCGCTTACTTAAGACCTTTACATGAAAACACATTAGCAAATTTCAAACAAAGCCATAAAAATGTGAATGACAGTTGCTTCGTGTTTTTACATTTTATTCACCACAAACATTAAGATGCTCGAGTAAATGGTGGAGAAAAGCCTTTTAAGAACTGATGCAAAGCTGAGCCCTAGGCGTGTGCTTGCCCCCCTCCCCCCACATGCACTATCAGTAATCGTCACACTGGCTGGGCTGAGAGTCACAGTCGAGTTTCATGAGTCTCTTACTGTAACTGAAAACAAGTTCACCAAGTGCACACAACTACGGCATAAACCCACCATTCTCCGTGCCCAGGCCGGTACATTTACACAACAGCAGACATAAAATCTGAGTCTGGAAAGCATCATATGTTAAATCACACACACCAGGATTTCGTTTTAAATGTATTTATGAAATCTGCTGCTGAGTCCAAGCATGTAGGTACAAACGACTGCCTGGATGAAGCTGGATATGGAAGGATGGCCTTCAGTAGGTCCAATGATGGGAGTCTTTCACTCATCCCAAGTATCTCCATATTTGTTTACTTTGACTAGGAAAAAAGCACAAATAACAGATGATTCCAAACAGTCAAAGACAGTATGTTAACTCTGTTCTGACACTGAGACTGGGTGATAAGAGAATCTGAGAGTCAACTGTAACGGGACTGACTACAAATGCCGTTATCAAACGACATAACTGTGCAACCCCCACTTTACAGGTGAGGAAGCTGATTAGTAACTTGCCCAAGGTGTAAGCCTTAACAAGAACTGAGATTTGAAGATCTGTTTTAAGTCCAAGGCCTGAGTGTTTGCCTTTACAAATTCACCTAAATGAGCATGTGGCACATACCAAAACACAGTTACAAAGAAGTCATTTAAAAACAAAAACAATTAATAAACTAAAATTTTGCTTTGCATAAAAAGCAGAGTAGTAGAAGTGTAACCAATCTGCCTATCAACAGTCAAATGACAAGGAGAAACTATTTCCCGTATTCTGGCATCTTACACTTTAAATTTTCAACCCTCCCCCCCTTCTGTTGGCAAGGCTGCTGAAAGCCAGGGCCTCGGCAGCTGAGAAAGCACCCTAGCTACACCCAGCCCTTTCTATCTATCCCCTGCAGCACTGCTTTAGTCCCTCTTCTCCAGAGCCTCCATCTGTGAGCTAAGGTAATTCTAACAATGCAGAGATGCAGGCTCTTCTGAGAGTCCAGGAAATCACACTAAGATCACAGTCCATTGCCCCAGTGTTCTAACAGTTTGCTTTGTTCTTTATAACCAAACCTGTGATGTATGGTAGTATTTGCTCTGTTAATATGCTTTCTATCTTCATTTCCAGTGAAATAAATACTAATATAAATAATCCAAATAAAGCTCAATTTTTGTTTTGTTTTGTTTTTGAGAAAACAGAGCTGCTTCTCAGTGTAAGAGCCGTGGCTGTCCTGGAATTCACTCTATAAACCAGGCTGGTCTCAAACTCAAGAGCTCTATCTGCCTCTGCCTCCCAGTGCTGGGACTCACAGCATGAGTCACCACTGCCCAGCTTAGAGCTCAAAGTATTAATACTTTCAATGATTCTGAGTCTACACTGTACCAATGCCCAAATTTCTATCTAGAGTTAAGAACATTTTAGAAAAATAAAAATCACAACTTCATAGCAGGTCTTTAAATTGTAACATAAAACACAAGAAAAAACTCAGTTTTCTTCTAGAAAGAAAAGAGCTATGTTTCCCTGTGTCTTATTACTGTGTCGTGGAACAGCACTTCAAGAATGTCCAGTCCAAGTTCCACACGCCAAATGTAGCAAACGCCAAAAGTACACCCAAGCTTCCCCTAGCCTGCTAAACTAAAAAAATGAGTGAAATAAAATAAAATACAATAGTTCTTGTGTAAATCATGAGTGCAAATATACGCCATGAGACACGGAGCAAAGCAGTATAAAAAGGGGCAGAGTGCTTCCTGCCCTCGTGTGTCAGTCAGGCTTATACCCAGCCTCTGTCAGCTAGCACAAAGGCCGTGCCTACAGCGAGGCCAGGTTCATATCTACTCCAAAGGAACGGAATTTTACAACAACATTACGAAGTCTCACAGCTGTAGAAGCAGCTGTAAAATGAAGCAGCTGTCAACAACTAGACACTGCCCTGGCTCTAAATTGCCAAGGACTGCTATGCATTGCTGCACTTTACTGTACACGGTCCTCCAGGGGGCACTAAGACTTGCTCCTGCCTTTGATAGTTTATTTACCCATTACATATTTATTACTCTGTTATGCTATATATAGAAACCAGGGCCTTGTGCACTTCTAACTACTTTTAAATAAGCGCACAGAAAAACATGGCCCGGCCCTTGACATTCTTTAGAAGTCATAAAATTCTAAATAAAAATGGTTATAAAAAATGTAAAGTTTTATTTTAACATATTGCTGTCCAAAAAAATTAAATGATAACTTAAAGTTTATTAATTACAGAGAAAAAGTAAAATTCCTCCTCTGGAACTGCCATAAAAGCTTGCCTGTAAGATGTATAACCCTTTCAGTTACACAAACATACAAGAAAAGCATCTTATTACTCAATTATGACTCCGTAATTTTGCTCAAATACCACTAATGGCCAGTCATCAGCCTCTGGTCACTAACCCTGATCAGGCCGCAGACACACTGCTGGGGAAAAGGTATCAGTTCCCAGGGGATCCTTTGTAAAGACAAACACTGTACTAAAGCGCTGCTGCCCTTGTTTTGTATCTTACTGTCTACGATTTGTTTTCTTGCACAAAATACCCTTTGAAATCTTTAAAGTGGGAGAAGTGGGAACTATGAAATAAGTAACTTTTTAAGAATTATTAGCTGCCAGTGTTGGCACATGCATTTAATCCCGGCACTTGAGAAGCAGAGAGAGGCAGATCTCTGAGAGTTTGAGGTCAGCCTAGTCTACAGATAAGTTCTAGGACAGTCAGGGATACAGGGGAAAATCTTGTCTTTAAAAAAAAAAATTTGTTTCTTATTATTTGTCATGTGTGCTGTATCATGTCAGAGTTCAGGTTTCAGAAGTTGGTTCTTTCTCTCCACCATCCATCAGATCCCCAGGAACTAAACGCAGGTCATCAGGCTTGGTGGCAAGTGCCTCTACCTGCTGAGTCATTTCACCTACTCTTTTTTT
>NW_022196905.1:66096548-66117316 GCF_008632895.1 Mastomys coucha | reverse complement strand
TGAGACAGGGTTTCTCTGAGTAGCCCTGGCTGTCCTGGAACTTACTCTGTAGACCAGGCTGGCCTCAAACTCAGAAATCTGTCTGTCTCTGCCTCCCAAATGCTGGGACTAAAGGTGTGCACCACCATCGCCCCATTTCACCCACTCTTAAGTGATTATTCTTTTAAAAATAATTTATTTTGGTAAATATCTTGAAGAATTGGACATATTAGCATAATAACATCTTAAGCTAAAACTTCAGTCTCCAATCTCGAGCGGTGAGTAGACCCGACTGTCATCATACCTTCTTTTTTGGGCACTCTTTCCTGCATAGGCCTGACTGAGGGGTCAGTCTTGTGGGGTAAAGTTACTTCATAGGACTCTCTGTTCTTATTCCTTAATTCCTCATATGTAACACCTTTTCTTTTGGGACTTTCTTCAAGGTTGGGATCAGGTCCTAAAACAACAAACAGTTAATAAGTGGTCATAAAAAATGGATAAATCTAAAGTGACTCAATTTTGCAAATGCCTTTTACCTAAAACTGAAACAGAAAGATAAAAATATAAGACCAAACTATTACTACCATTCCAAAGGTACTAGAGGCTCCTTCCAAGAGAGAACTACAGAAGTATATCCCTTCTCCCTTGTACTTCTAAAATTTAAGATTAATGTTGAAATTCTTATAAAGTTAGCCATGGCCAGAAAAAGAATAGTAATTTTAAGATCTAACAGTATGGCTTTAACATACTAAATGCTGCAGTCATTATGCCATGTATAGAATTAGAGTCTACTAGTCACAACCGAACAAGGCCTGACAATAAATCACATTAATAAACCTATAGGCACATACAACCTAAAAAAATTTATGGATGTTTATGATATTTGAACAAAAATACTTAGAATAACTATTTCATGGTATGACATAGCCTTTAAGAAGAGTACGCCTAATTCCACCAGTCTGACTCACAATGCTGAGATGGAAGAAAAGGTCAACTTGAGCCACTTGTTCTTTTCCCTACCAAGGAAAGCTAATGTGTGAGCAGCCTCAGGAACAACAACGTGGACTCTATAACTACTGACAAGTCAAATATGCAACACAGTCTAGGAATATACATAGCAAAAGGGCCATTTCAAAGGCATAACTGATGAAAACATTCAACAACTGTCCTACTCAAGTTCATACACCACACAAAAAGTACTTTCCGGCATGGTACACAAACTAGTCATGTTTTTAGTAATATATGAACTAAATTTTGAATCAATTTTTATAAAGGGTATTAATTTAAAGCTCCAGAGAATAATCAGAATCTTTCAAGCAACAAAAATTAAGTAGCATTTTCAACTCTAATCTTTTTTTTTGGTAAAGTATACTGTATCAATACAAAATAGGATTTCAACTGGTAATTTGCTCTAATATACCATGATGAGAAACTAATATTTGCTGGATAAGAAGAAAAATAATCTTGCATTAGTTTAGAAAATGATCTTACATCCATTTTAAACATCTGAATTGCATTAGTAGTAAGCAACCAATGAACTCATTTTCCCTCCCAACAGGTATCTTTAAAGTACTAAGGTAGTCAGGACCGCTGGGTCTGCAACCCTCACTTTACTAGCCATTGGCACAACTCCTTGGGCAAATCACTAAGCTTCTCTGAATCCTGTTTTCTCCAACTGTGAAATAATTTGAATACGTGACCTCTAGAATTCCTTCCAGGTCTAACTTTTTCTTATGCAAAAAAAGATATTATTCTGATGTTTTGTGATAAATGAAAACATAAGCCCCACATAAAATTGGCAGAGATTTCCTATTTTCTCCATGTGTAAAGCTGACTGAAAACACTCTGGCAGTGTGCTGAGAATACACTTTACAGCTTTGTACAAGTTACTAAGACCTGGAAGGAATAAGAAAGCGTGTAACAGCAGTGGCTAGAACTAACCAACAGGTATGGCAGAATGCCTTCTACTTCAAAAAATCAGTCTTTGTTCCTTGAAAAAGAGCTAACAAGGGGGCAAACAAGTCTCCAGCAAAAGTAGGTGTCCTGGAAGGGACAGCAGCAAGAGCAAAGCAAGGGGGCCACAGGGATGATCACATAGGCAAGAGTGGTGAGTGCTAAGTTTGATCTGGAGGGAGGATGACAACATACACACAACCCTAAAACTGGACAGATGGATGGCTGCCCTGGAGGACATTAGTAATATTAAGTGTAGATCTTTCTCACTTGTGAGTAAAGACCAAAGAGATTTTTATCTGCTTTTACATGGAAAAACTTAGAACACAAGACTATGCTGATGAAAATGGCAGAAAGGATGCACATCACTGCAACGAAAGAGCTGGTACATGCCTAAAATACAGGGAGAATGAATGGGGCTGAACTGGACTGGAAAATGAAACAGAGGTGAAGGACAAGAAGAGCGGCCTTCACAGAAAGATGGTATCTGAACTCCATCTGTTCCTGGAATATACTTGGTATTTTTGGTCCCAACTAGAACAACATGGAGGCCATCTTAGGATTAAGGTATTTAACAACATTCTCCTGAGCTCAAGCCTTTCATCTTTTCTGCAATAGTCCCCCACCCCCACCCAAACAAAACACTGTGCCCAGGAAATCTTCAGTGACAGTATTCTGCATTGCCACATCCAAACCAAGTGTCACAAGTATGCATGGCTATGGCTAATGAGCAACTGAAATGCTACCCAGGCAACAGAAGATAACTGTATATCTCACTTCGTTCTAATTTAGAGAGCCATACTTGTGGATACTTTATGTTCCGAGATACCCAGGTCCCTTTTGGCACTGTCTCAAACACTCCTTAACCTATCAACAGCTTCTCTTTTTCCACTGCATTCTCTCCCCGTCTTTGACCTGTATATAGATTCAATCTAGATTCCAAAAGACAAAAACAAAGCCAAAACTGTAACTGTTGCTAAATTAGCCTTCAGAATTATTTTCAATGTGTACTCTACAAAGTTCTACAATCTCTTATCCAAGCCATCTGCGTTAAGATGTCATAAATTCTAGAAAAATATTATCATATATAATATCCCCACACAGAAGATCAGGACGGGAATGAAAATAAGTAAACATATGAAGTTTTACAACAAAATATTGGAAAAAATCATTTTAAGTAAAATAAATAAAAGCTGTGTCGTGTGTCCCAGTCCTAACTTCTGGGTTCCACAGCTCTTGGTATTTTAGGTTTTTGGATAAAGAACTCCCTACTTTCACTGTCGAGTAGAATTAAAGGAAGGAACCTAATATTTGCTAACTCTCTACTAGCATTGTGTCCAATTACTTCATCAAATTCCAACAGTTCTTTGAGAAGTATTACCATCTCCATTCAACATGCAAATATAAATTAACTATCTTATGACTTATTACAAGGTCAGAGCACATTTTAAACAATTTAAATCCTGGCCTTAATCTAAAGTTTTTTACCTCACATTTGCGCTCTGAACTTAGTATTTACACAAATTTGCAATGGATTTTTGAGTGGATTTTCTCACATGACAACAATTCTATAAAGCAGATATAACTTTCCTTACAATTTTAGACTAGAAACTGAAAGTCAAACATCTACCCTACACCTTCCTGAAGCCTCTGCTGCGCACAGGCAGTCATCACTTCTGTGCTGGACCTCTACATCTGTGAACATTTTCAGCCACTGGGATAATCTGTAACTTTCCCCGTCTACTTCTGTAGCCTACGGCAAACTGAGTTTCTTTTCTCATGGACAAGAAGCAGCCGTAGCCTATCTTTGTTCTTTCCACACCTAGCAAGAGTATGTTGGATGAATGAAGAAACCAACAAAAAAACCAAACATGCTGAGTCAGGCTGATGGATGAAGTTAGGCTGGCAGCAGACAGTAGCAAGGTGAGATCCAGCAGAAAAGAGCATCAAATAAAGTGTATACATACGTTGGACCATAAAATGCTGAAATTCATTTCAAGAGAAGTTTCTACCTTGGGCAATATGGTCAGTAATACCAGTGGGAGTGGATTCGTTCATAGAAGCACTAAATGGAATTGGCTCATAACGAGGAAGTGGCTCCTTTTCTATGTTGTCTGCTGCTGGAGATGTCCCGAAAGAGGACTGGCCACTCACATTTGAGTCATATTTAGATTTTTGAGCATAGTGCCTGAAAAAGAATATCATAATACATATGAACAAAGGGTCATTGCCTTTATTAAGGTATAAAAATAAGTTATGATTTTCTAAAATACTTATAACAAGTTATTTATAAGCAGTTGAATAAAGTTTGTTTCTGTTATAAAAGCTGTCAAGCTATGTCCTGACCCACTTAGGCACCTTAAACATGGTCACTAAGTAAATATGATGATTATGACTATGGCAATCTCAGCCCTGGGGAGGCTTACTTAGGAAGATCCTGGGTTGGAGACCAGATTGAGCTATAGTGTAAGTGCCTCAGAAGTAAACAGTCATTCCATAAAGGGAAATAGAAAAGCATATATTCAATTTTCTAAATATTTAGCTTTGGGGGCAAGTGTCAATATATGCATTAAAAGTCCTCACAAAGAAAAACCTCCTTCGGATCAGGTTTCATAAGCATGTCCATGCTGCCCATTAATGAGGAGGTAATGTTCATAGCTACAGTCCATATAATCTATGCCTTGCTGACGTAGACACAGGTATTACTATTTCTCATAAAATTTATGGTTTCCATTATGAAATAATTCATCAGTTGGCTTAATGATCTTACCTTACCTACTACACAGATTATATTTTCACAATATAAAATCTAAACCATAATCTGAAGAAAGTCAGAAATGGGCTATGCATTGCTTTACAAAATTTAAAATTTTTGTTTGTTTATTGTATTACAATGTTCTTTTTGTTTTGTTTGCTTTATTAAATTTAGAATTCTGAAAAAAATTTTTTTTTGTTTGCTTATTTATTTATTTTTTAGGACAGGGTCTCACTATATAGCCTTGGCTGTCCTGGAACTCACTTTGTAGTCCCAGGCTGGCCATTAACTCACATAGATCAACTTGCTTCTGCCTCTAAAGTGCTGGGGTTAATGGCATGTGCCACTACGCCTACCTCTGGAACTGAAATTTTTAACATTTCCAGTGTTTAGTTTTGGAAATAGGACAGAGATGGGCACAGGCTAGTCTGACTTAATCTCCTGCTTTAACTTTCCAAGTGGGGCTGGGCTGCATATGCCATCCACTACATTATCTTTTCCCAAGAGTTTCTTGTAGTTGTTTTGTTTTAAGGAATTAACTTTAAATAACAAAATTACATTGTAGCAAGTTTGGGTAAGAGGGTAAAATATGACATATGGCAACTAGTATTACTAAGCACTTATACTATTTTACTGGTGTAAACTTTTCTTTATAAACAATTTTATAGAGCCGGGCGGTGGTGGTACATGCCTTTAATCCCAGCACCAAGGCCAGCCTGGTCTACAGAGTGAATTCCAGGACAGCCAGGGCTACACAGAGAAACCCTGTCTCAAAAAACCAAAAAAAAAAAAAAAATAATAATAATAATTTTATAAATACTTAATTTTCTATTGTATCTCTTCAGTTCACAGATTTCAGAGTCCCGGTTTAAGGTGGCTCACAATGCCGCTAACACACATGACCACCCATCCCCCTCTACTGGACATGATGCTGACTAGTTTTCCTCTATTTAAAGCTGTAAACAATCTTGAACCTTCAGGTTTTGCTTTTCCTTTTTTATCTGATTCTTAGCTTTGTAAATAACAAAATAAACAAAACTTTGAAATATCTTTATCAGCACCAGCTCTCTTTTGAAATATATACTTAAGAATTCACTATGGTTCTCAGTATGAGACAATTAAAACATAAATGTACTGTGAGCTTCATGAAAAGCAAAGAGTCAAAGATTTTCTGCTAAGCTTATTTACCTCATAAGCAATAAGAGAAAAGTGGCTATCAATTGAGCTAGACTGACAAAATCTGAAAGAAATCCAAAATGCAATAAACCAAAAGTGCTTGCCAAATGATCAAAACAAAAATCCTTTATTCTTTTACAGGTCCTAAAAGCAGCCAAATCTTGCTCCCCTTTTTAATACTTTCCTACTAGAGGAAAGAAACAGCGACAGGCAGGGTTTCAAGCCTTGTTGTCTCTTACAACGCAGTCGGTCCGTGACGGTGTGACGGGACTCACCCAGGTGGAGAAGAGCGCCGCAGTTCACCCGACCGCAGTGCTTCTCCAAGGGGGGAATTTTCAAGCTTCTTGAACTTTTCTTGGCAAGTTTTCACATAAGAAAGCTTTCCAGCAAAGTATCCCACAATACAAGCAACTAATTTGTAAAACATAAACAAAAATTACGTATGTCTCTGAATGGGTCTTTTCAGACAAAATTTTTTTCTGAAGCACCATTTTTTTAAAAAGTATATTTCTAAGTATCTCTTAGGTTTTAGAAATATCAAGATTACCTAAAATGACTATGAACACTGGCTAGAATTCACTTTCTCCAAAGTCAGTCAACCCAAGTAAAGTAGCTGTAACATGTGCCAATCCTAATTTACTTCTTTACAGACAAGAACAAGGCAGAGAGAGATGGGTAAGCAACCAAAATTGGTTCTAGCCTTGTGGGATTTGGACAATTTCTTTTATTATAAAATGGAATTGTGCTACAAGTCCCAACAATCCCATAAGATTGCCTTTACAAACAAAACTGTACAACAAGCTTGTTAAAATAATGTTACAAAGCCTAACCTAAATACATCATCATCACATCACGTTTCCAATACAAAAGAGAAGCTACACCGAAAGATTCATGAAGAGCTTCATAAGCATTTTCAAAAGAATACTTGAGCTTTTTTTGTTACCCACACAATAAAATATAAAATTAAAGAAAAATGCCAATTCTAGACATAATTATTTGACTAGTTGAATATTTATGCAGCCTTCTTTTACCATAAATAGACCAAGAATTTATTTTTTAAAAAGATTTATTTAATTATTAAATGTAAGCACACTGTAGCTGTCTTCAGACACCTCAGAAGAGGGCATCAGATCTCACTGGATGGTTGCGAGCCACCATGTGGTCGCCGGGACCTGAACTCAGGACCCTCAGAAGAGCAATCAATGCTCTTAACCGCTGAGCCATCTCTCCAGTCCCCAAGAATTTATTTTTAAGTACTGTGTTTAAAGTAATGTCAAATGAAGTTATTTTTTATTGCAAAAGGGGGAACCCTTGAACCAACACAGGGATTTGTCTGCTAACATTAAAACTGTCAAGCAGTACATTTAATGAAAATTTTTATTTGATTTGTGACAGCATATAAACATGCAACATAAATTACTCAAAATATCTGATCTAAATTTAATCATTTGTAGGAAAAACACAGCACTGTTCATACTTACATATAAGTTTAGGAATGGAACCATATTTTGGATGACTTGACAGGAATCCTAAAGAAGAATTAAGTATTTCTGAGTAATGTTAGAGAAAAAAAAAATCAGTTTCAATTACCGTAAAACAGTAAGTTCCAACAGTAACTCCTTTTTTGTGAATTCAGTGTCAACAGAAATTTTTCTAAATGTCAAACACTATGGACTACTGGAATAGGTAAATAAAGAATGACCACTTGACACAGTCAAGAGACTAAGTAAATGTTTTTATCTACCAAGATCAACAATAAAGTCTTAAAAGAGTTGATTAATTATAGGAGTAAAATCATCCAAGAGCCAGGAAGCACCCTAGTTATACATATAAAACAGTCCCACATTAAAAATGAGAAAACTGAATCTGACAAAATACACCATGCTCAATAGGTGAAATGTTATATACTGTGAAGGAGACAAGTCTCCAAAAATTCACCTACAAACTCAAGGTTCGACTTAAATAAAAAATCTTGGTTATTCCAAAAAACATATGCAGACACAAAAAGCCAAGGTAACATTGAAAAATAATAAACTACCATCAGGTACCAAGACCTACTGATAAAGTAATAGTAATTACGACAGTCTTAAATGTTAAGAGGAAGCTGAACAGGGGCTAGAGAGGTGGCTCAGCGGTTAAGAACACAGGCTGCTCTTCTGAATGTCCTGAGTTCAATTCCCAGCAACCACATGGTGGCTCACAACCACCTGTAATGGGATCTGATGCCCTCTTCTGGTGTGTCTGAAGACAGCAACAGTGTACTCATACATGAAATAAATCTTAAAAAAAAAAAGAGGAAGCTGAACAAAGCAGGAACTCAGAAATTAGGCTCCCACATTAACTATTTTGTAAAGAAAAAGCATCAGTGCAGTAAACAAAAACACGCCTTTCAAAACAGCACAGCGCCAAAAAAGCCCTGAGTCCCAGTGGCTTTTAATTTTAAATATAAAAGAAAAAGTGTATGTTAAAAAAAGTTTAAGAGACCACCTTCTCATCAATAGACCATGGTTTTATAGAGACCACACTGGATATACTGGACTCTAATTTTAAAAAAAAAAAAAGTAGTTCATCAATGCTTGTCTAGAGATAGCCAAGGAGACTTACTTGATTGCTTGCTTATTGTGTGCATGTCTGTGTATATGTACTTTGTGAGTGTGTATGGTTAGCCAGCACTCCAGGTACAGAGGACAACTTGCAGGAGGTGGTTCTTTTCTACCACAGTAGGCTCAGGGGACAAAACCTGCACTGTAAGTTTTAACAGTAAGCATCTGTACTTTCAAATCAGCTCACTGAGCCTATCATGGGGATGTAGCTGCAAGTGCTTCTCTAAAATCCATGTCATTGTTAGTTTAGAGTACAAAGACTTGGACTAGGGTGTATGTAACTCAGTGACAGGTCTTCAATTTTTAGCTCCCTTTATGAAAAATGTGCATAGGATACAAACAAAAAGCCAAAACAGGACTCCAAAGAATACCAGACTTTTGTAGATAGAGACTACAAAAGGCTGGTAATTCACAAAGTAAATTTAACAAGCAACTCTGCTGGCCACAGCACTAAGGTATTAATACTTAATCTAAACTGAATCTCAGAGATATACACTGTACTACTTAAGCTAACAAAATTCAGTCCCTTTGAGGAATATTAAAAAAATTACTATCAGCTAGTGACATAGCTCAGTTGGTAAAGTATACATTTGTAATCCCAGAACTGGCTTTGCTGGCCAGCTTAGTCTACCTACTTGAATTCTGGAACAGGGAGATAATATGTGATGTCTGAGTAACAACAGACAAGACTGCATCCACATGTACACAGACAGATAAAACCGTATTACTGGCCAGATTCCTGAATTTCTAAATTATTTTTAAGATTGGGGTCTTGGTTGATGTATAAGATCTTCTGGAACTGTAATTACAAATGATCGTAAACCACTGTGTTGGTTCGAATAAGAATGGCTCCCATAGCCTCCTGAGTTTGAATGCTTAGCCTATAGGTAATGGCACTATTAAGAGGCATGATCTTGTTGGAGAAAGTGTGTCACTGTGGAGGTGGGATTAGGTCTTATGTGCTCACTCTGGCCCTAATGTGGCAGTCTCCTGCTGCAGCCTAAAGATCAAGATGTAGAACTCTCAGCTTCTTCTCTACCACTTCATCTGCCTGCATGCTGTCATGCTTCTTGCCATGACAATAAAGGATTAAAGCTCTGAAACTGTAAGCCAGCCCCAATTAAATGTTTTGCTTTGTTTTGAGACAGGGTTTCTCTGTGTAGCCCTGGCTGTCCTGGAACTCACTCTGTAGACCAGGCTGGCCTCCAACTCAGAAATCCGCCTGCCTCCACCTCCCAAGACCTCGGATTAAAGGTATACATCACCACTGCCCAGCTAAATGTTTTCTTCTTAACCTGAACTAAGATAACTATCACACGGGTACTTGGAATCTAACCTGAATCCTCTGCAATAACATGAGCACTCTTAACTGCTAAGCTATCATCTCCCAGGCCCTCTAAATATTTTTTTACTGCCAACTCATCCTTACCTAAGCCCTAAAATGAGAAGTCAAAGCCAGTATAGGGAACTATAGGTCTTTAAGCCAGTGCATATCAAAAACCTTAAATTTGTAAAACAGACTGCAATACTGACTCAGTATGTTTAGTATGGACCCAGAAATTGCATTTCTAACAATCTCTAAGATGCTAGCTACAGTGTTCAGTTAGCCCAGGTTTGCTGTTCTCCTTGCAAACTAGCCAGCCACAAGGGTCGGTTGGCTGGTTTTCAATGTATGCCTGTGTGAGAAGCTAAACAGGAACTAAACTCAGGTCCTCTGGAAGAGTATCAAGTGCTCTTAGTCACTGAACCATCCCTCCAGACCTAGCAACAAATGTTAAAGTACTTTTCTGCTCTTATAGATTGTTATTGATACCAAATTCTCTATTTGGTTGGTTGGGGTTTTTGTTTTTGAGGCAGGGTCTCAAGTAGCCCATGATGACTTTGAACATCTGATCCTCCTGCTTCTACTTCCCAAGTGCTAGCATTACAGACATGTGCAACCACACAGTTTTTTTACACAGTGCCAGGGTTCAAACTCAGGACTCAAAGACAGGCACTGTACCAATTAAAACACATGCCCAATGACATCAAGATATCAAATCAATATAATCTACTGAGTGGGTCTAGGTAGACAAAGTTATTCTCACACTGTATAAATTTATCAGTGATCATGGTTATTGAGTAAGACCATATTTTCTTTCTTCTTTTTGGTTTTTTTCGAGACAGGGTTTCTCTGTGTAGCCTTGGCTGTCCTGGAACTCACTCTGTAGACCAGGCTGGCCTCGAACTCAGAAATCCACCTGCCTCTGCCTCCCAAGTGCTGGGATTAAAGGCATGTGCCACCACCGCCTGGCTCTAACATCATATTTTCTTATCTAAAAATCAGGAAAATAAGATAAAGGAAGATATCCAAAATGTGAATTTAAACACTTACCTTTACTAATTAATCCTTGAGTAATCAACATACTTGTGGCAGCCAATGGCACAGCTATGGGCAGAGAAAGAACTTGTCAGTATCAACAAAAGGAAGGTACTGCTTGAGAACACTAGGAGGTAAATGAATCTCAGTCACAGGAGACCACCAAGATGAAGGTTCACCACCAAGGTCTCCAGAGCTGCACTCGCACACAAAGCACAAATAAAGGAGTATTTTCAGAAAACATTTCAAAATATTAATATAATTCAAGACACCAACTGTATTTAGGTTCTTGTAGCAATTCATTAAAGTAATCAACTAAAAGTAAAATGACTAGAAGTCACGTCTGAAGTAACAGGGAAAGAAGGAATACTGGAGAAGCAGAGCCCAGGAGGAGCCACTCAGTACTAAGACATAACCAAATCCCACAGTCTGCATGCCTCGTGTGGATTATCTCATGTACCTTTTATCAACACATCCTTATCAAGGAGTTCATAGTACTATCATTTACAAAATAAAGTACAGATATTAAGAACCTTACTCACTTAAATCCATATACTTAAATCAGCATTAAGTCTCACAACCTTCCAAAATATGCCTAATATCAGATCCTAAGATTTTAAGCTCCACATTATACTAAGTAAATCAAAATATAAAATATATTTGACCAGGTGATTAGAATATTATGCATTTTAAATATTCCTTAAAACCATATGAAAATATATAAAAGATGCCTATTTTCTGCAATGATGGGAGTTGATCCTTGGCTCACTAGCTTCGCAAGCAACTAGATCTGCTAACTGACCAGTAGATAGTTCCCTAGACTGATAATAAAGTCACCTAAATAAAATGTCTCACATATTTCTACAAATAGTCTATAATGAAAACCTACTTTTCATCTGAGAGTCTAGAATTTTAGTACCAGATAAGCTAAGGGCTCCCAATGTGATGAGTCCCCAATAAAAACCCTGATTCTGGGTCTCTATGGAATACACACAATAGAAAGACTCTAAGGTCCAAGTGTCCAGCTCCCTTTGAACTCCCTTTGAACCAATGCTCCTTTAATTAATTTTGCTTTTTGCTTTTTAATCATATTGTTTTTCATTCAAATAATTACATGCACCTTGTAAATGGCACACTTTGTAAAGTGCCCGAGAGTAAACAGTCTTCAAGCTAACTATAAAACTGCTGTTTTAAGGCAAAAGCACCTCAAGACAAAACATGAAAAGAATGAACTTAGCCTTTTCTAATAAAATACTACTTATGGACACAAAACATTAATTCTAGTAATTTGCATACAAGTGCAATCAAATTTGTCCTTTTCTTCTAACCATTTTAAATATGTAAAAATTATTTTTAGCATATTAAATACAAAAACCACATTCAGTCCGTGGCTGTAGTCTGCTCAACTCTTGTCTGAACTATGTGGCAATCTAAAAACTAACAATGAAACATCTTAACTATTACAGAAGTTTTACGATGGAGGTCTCTAACTCTGTAATTGGACATTAGCTTTGCCATCAGACAGAATCTGCAGCCACCCTAAGGTCTGGCTACTTCCTACTTTACTTACTAACAGATTTTACCTTTGCTGGAAAAATGCTTTCTTTAATGTTGGCTGGTTTGAATGCCTTCAAGTATTATCATTTAAGGATTTTCAAAGAACAAATCGTTTGTAATTAAAGTATCAGTTCATTTTGGTTCAAGGACTGTATCACATATTACTGAAGATTTATAGAAGGATAAGAGGTGATGCATTTGTTAGCCACCTTACAATGGTTAACACTTTCCCGACTGAGACAGAGTGACAGTCCCTCCAGCTGCATATGTAAGAGGGTGGCCTAGTCGGTCGTCAATGGGAGAGCTTCTTGGTCCTGTGAAGTATCTATGCCCCAGTGTAGGGGAATGCCAGGGCCAGGAAGCAGGAGAGAGTGGGCTGGTGAGCAGGGGGAGGAAGGAATAGGGGTTTTTCAGAGGGGAAACCAGGAAAGGGGAGAACATTTGAAATGTAAATAATGAAAATATCTTTAAAAAAAAAAGAGAGAGAGACAGTTCAAGCAATGGGATGCTGGTGCTGCTATTCTACTTCCACTTGCCATCATGCCATCAGATATTCCCTCTTACTCCAGGAGGGATGATGGATTAGGCTTTAAGTTCTATCCAATTGACATGATCTATTTTATGTCTCACAAAAATAGAGTGATTAGTTGAAGGGGCCTTCGACAGTTATCTAGTCTTTATCCTAATTAAACTAATACCCAAAATGGACAACTCGTGTGCTCCAAACTACATAGGTGATTCATGTGGTTCACCTAGGGACAGAACCCAAGTTCTCTGGTTCCCAGGTCAGTGACCTTTACCACTTTACTATGTAATTACTACTTCCGTCTGTAAATAAATCTATTTCTTTCTTTTTTTAAAATTTTTAAATTTTTTTTGGTATAGCATAGAGTTTATTTAGGGCATGGGGAGGGGAGTTAAGAGGGTAGCAGAGGCAGAGAAAGAAAGAGAGAAGGAGAGTGTAGAGAAGGGGGGCCAGCCATGACCACGTGGAAAGAGTGAGGAAGGGAATGGGGAGAGAGGGGGAGCAAAGGGGTGAGAGGCAAGGGAGAGAAGCAGGAGTAAGAGCATAAATCTATTTCTTTAGGTAAATCTATAGTAGTGACCCCTGTCCACACTAAATCCAATACAAGCATTCCCACAGTTTCTTGAGGTCTTTTCTCCTCACAACTACAAAATGCTATTCTAAATTTGCACAGAAACATCACATCACATCACATCAGAATACACACACACACTCACACACTCACACACACACACACACACACATTTAAAGATACCCACCATTTGTAAAGTTAGAATTCATTCCCCCAGCAATTACATGAGATAGGCAGCTATCATCCCCACTTTGCAGATCAACAGGGACATAAGTAGAAACTTAGCCATATCTCACAGCTCTTAAAGTGAATATAGTTGGATCTTGAATCCAGACCCAAGAATCTATGATTTTATCATTGATAATACTGTCTAATTTGAAAAGAAGTAGTTATAACACCACTTTCCATAAAAAAAGTAAAAAGAGTCTATTCGCCCAGACAGAGCATTCATACATCAAAGAAAGATTTCAGAAGTCCCCTGAGCAATTTATGGTTTATTGGGGAAAACAAAAAAAACCAAACAAACAGAAAACACCCTTTTCATTATCCAGGCTATTGCCACTGATGTTGGTTACATGCCACAGTAGATACCAAGCCCCTAACATGGAAGGGTCTGGTTGTAGGACAAAGAAACCAAGCAAGCAATGTCCTCCCTAGTGGCTAACATTCCTCTACCACCATCTTGGTACTAAGTACCAGACCCAGGGCCTCATGAGCTCTATCACTGGGTAATATCCAACATCTGATCTGATCTACATATGAAGTTCCAGGCCAGCTAGGTCTACAATAGACAAACAAAAACAACAACAAAATCCTGATCTTAAGATCTGTAGTCAGAAACTGAGAGTTGATAGTATAGTAACTCTTCACTATAGGAAAGGCAACAAGGCAACAGTTGTTATAGCAGTCATTAAATGTAAGAGTTACAACCCAACCAAGTCTGTGATTCAGACACACCTGACTTCAAGGTGCAGTGACTTACCAGCTACCATGTAACACAGTAGACACATTTAACATCTCTAAACCTTAGTTCCTTCATCTCTAAAGTGAAGGTAGCTATCAACTTTACTAACCTATACTCATGCTATTGCTACTGACAAAGTTGCTATTCAATGTCCTTAATTTCTATTAGTAATAACCACGCTATCCCAAAAGTGTCCCAATATAGTCTCTATATAAATTATACTTTCAAACATGCATTTAAGTCAAATTTGTAAGTGAAAGTTTTGGATGGAATTATGCTAATTAGAAAAATGACAAACCAAGGCTGAAGAGATGGCTCAGTGGTAAAGTGCATGAATTACAAGCACCAGGATCTGAGTTCTGATCCCCAATATTCATATAAGGAGGCAGGCATGGACATCCCGGTACTGAGAGGCAGAGACAGGAAGATCCTGTGGGCTCACTGACCCCAAATGGTGGAACTCCAGGTTCAGTGAAAAAGATGGAGCCAGGTGTTGGTGGTGACGCACGCCTTTAGCCCCAGCACTCAGGAGGCAGAGGCAGGAAGGTCTCTGTGAGCTGAGGCCAGCCTGGTCTACAGATCTTGTTCCAGGACAACCAAGGCTACACAGAGAGATCATTTCTCACTGCCTTCCTCCCTCTACACATGTGCACATACACAGATACCACAAAAACACCCAAGCACATTAAAAAGTTCTTAGACGGGATAACTCACATCTGAACCAGAAGCATTCTTCATGGCACTCTGCAAAGAGTCTCCACTCTTCCTCTGTCGGAATATAACCGCCCCCTATGTCTTTTAAAGAAAAGTTGGAAGTCATTTTCTTAAAAGCCTAAAAAGTTAGCTTTGTCTAGTAATAACAAGAACATTTTAAAAATAAAACTATGAAACAACTGTTTTGTCACTTTTTTAATAATCAATTTTGACTTCCTTCAGAATTTATTCTTACTACCTGCTTGTCAGACAGGCTGGACACAGTGCTAAATAAAAATATGCAAAACAAACCCCCACCCCTGTTCAGATAATAAGAAATATAGAGACAGTAACAAGATAACATTTAGGCTGTGTGTGTGAGACTATAACAATGTCACACCCATAAAACCAGCCCAATTTTTATTGTTGTTCAAGCAATTTTAATTTCCTTACCCAGAAAGTGTTACTAATTATAAATACTTAATATGATAGTTACCAGGAATTGGTCTTGACACTTGTGCATTTGGCTCTCGAAAATCAGCCCTCCCATTCATAGTTCCTGTATCAGAAACATTTATATCCAAATATTACAAAGTATCAGAATAAATACCCATAACCAGTCTACCTATAAATCAACAAATATTTACTGAACATTAAACATTTTTAAAGTTAATTTTATTTGACATACATGGTGTTCTGCTTGCATGCCACTAATATGCCTGGTGCCTGAGGAGATCAGATGGCACTGGATCCCCAGGAACTGGAGTTGCAGATGGTTGTGATACTGTGATAGGACATGTGGATACTGGGAACTCTGGAAGGGCCAGTGCTCCTAACTGCAGAGTTATCTCTTCAAGCCCTGACCTTTATATTTCAACTACTTGACATAAGAAAATAACTGAATGAAAAAGGGTCATAAACATATTATTTGAACTAATTATTCACATTCCACCCTTTGATAGGAAAACGGGCATATAAAAACAAAATTTCCCTTCTAAGGCTAGGTTATTTCACATTATTCTGTACCTTGATTCAAAAACAAAACAAAAGACCACAACTATGTCCAAATAATTGGGGGAAAACCTCAAGTCACTTCTAGGTTTCCAATTAAAACAAAACTGCATGGTCTCCCATAACTCTGCAGTCAAAAAATAATGACGTCACATTCTCTGCAGGTAGCTACCCTAATGGCAAAGTACGAATCTTCCAGATTTCTCTCTACCAGCCCAAATAATCTTCAAATAACTTAAACAAAAGAAAATTTAAAATCCAAGAATATATACTGATATTCTTTCATCATCCTTTAAACTTAGACCTCAGCATTTCAGACAAGATAAGGAGTACTTCGTTGAAACAAACGCATCGCCGTATGATTTACACGATGCCGACAGCAAAGCACCTTTCTGTAATTCGTTTAGTGACTAAAATCATCTCTTAAAGAAAAAGGTTTCATAAAAGGTTAACTGAACTCGAGTAGATGAAACATTCAGAGTAAGCTTCTCAAACTGCAAAACCCTACCAGAAAAAAAGAAAGTTAAATCTCACCGTCCCCAAGGAGGCCGGAGGGCAGTGCGACCTGTCAGAACACTACAGCTCAAAGCTACTAACTACAAAGAACAAGGCTCGAGCGAAGCGGTGGCCGCAGATCCCAGCACTCCTGTCCCGCACCTGCCACCCCATACCGACCACCGCAGCTTTCCCCACCACTCCATGCAGGCCCCCCGGTGCCCGAGTCACCGGCGCTGCAGCCGAGCCGAGGCCCGCAGTGCGACCGGACACCTCCAGGCAGGAAAATGGCGGCTGCGGGCGAGGGTGGGAGACTGGCAGAAAGCCGGGGCTAGCTGCGCCACCACACCCACCTCACACCCACCTCACGATGGAGGCCGCAACGCGGGGAACAAGACCCGGGGTAGAGGCCCAGGAGAAGACCCCAGAGACCGGCACGGCGGACAACGCGGGAAGCAGGGAGGGGAAAGTGGGCAGCTTCAAAGAGATCGTCAAGATGTCACCCAGACACAATCGCCAGCGGGCCGAGACCCGGAAGCAGTACCCTCGACAGGAAATGACGTTCAGACAGCTCTGGGGAACTGCCGCGGGGCAGTCACTCAAGGGTGTCGGCCACGCCCCGTCTAATTAGTCCCACCTCCTTTCACTGCCCCAGCTCCAGAGCTTCACTGCGGCTGCGCGAGTTACAGCCTGCCGCTCCGCTCAGCCCCTAGGTTCGATGCTCTTGTGACATAACCCTAATAATGACTGTTCAGTGGTAAGCCTGTTGGGGCATTTTGGAACCCCTCCATCCTCAAGTCCCCTCCTTATCCCGAGACTTTCCTTGGACTTCCCTAATTTTAAGCTTTACATAAATTATCTTATGCTTTAAGCCTCTAGGCTAGGTAGTGAATTTTAAGCGTGAACATCTAGTTAACTGTCAGAACCTCCAGTCTAATGTCCGACCCATTCTAAAACCGGAGTCAGGATACACCCCATTTTTACCTGTTAGACATTACTTTGGGTTTTCAGACTTCACTTTATCGGGTTTTAAGTATTTGTATTTATTTATGTGTGTGGCTGCATGAGTTTATGTGTACCATGTATACTCACAGGTACAGGTACTGGAGTTACAGGCAGATGTAAGCTCCCTGTAATGAGGGTGGAGGAAATTGAACCCAGGTATTCTGAAGGACAGTAAGTGTTCTTAGTCTCCTAAGCCATCGCATCAGCCCTGTTAGCCTGTTGGACATTACTGTGAAACCATTATAAAGGAACATCTCTGAGTATTAATTCATATAAATTCAAGCAACCTAATGAGTTTCTTCTTGACTTCAGTGACATAATCTGTGTGTGTGTGTGTGTGTGTGTGTGTGTGTGTGGCTGTGTATGTCCTGCATATGTATGTGGAGGAGCACACTTGCCTGTACATACATGTTTAGAAGCCAGAGCTTGATTTGGGGTTATTTTTCTCTATATACTTCATCATATAAAAATTACAATTATTCAATGTATTTACATTTGTGTTCTACGAAGGTAGGTATTTTGCCTTATTAGTTCATAGAAATCATTATAAAGAAATCACTATAAAGTTCATAGACTATACAGTGAGCAGTTACAAGACGGAAGTCTAATATTTACATGCTTTTGGCATATAATACATCTTGTGTTCTTTTTCTAGAAAGAAAAAGAAGGAAATGAATTAGAAATCCTTCTGAGTGAGCTCTATGCTAATGCAAAATCTGGTTTTTATTTGCCTACAAATGAGGCTAGGAGTCTGTATTGTTCAAAAAAAATGCAATGTCATAGAAGCCAGAGTCAAAGAATATCCCCGAAAGGAGGATGTACTCAAACATACCAAATCTTCATAAGGACTGTGAATTAACCACCAACTGCATCAATAAGATTATTTATAACTTTTACAAGTATTTATAACTTTTACAAGTATTATTTCATTCAAATCTAGATTATAGAGTGGGGCAAAAATAAAAATCCAGATTATAATATACATTATAATGTACTGGGGAAAGAACAGCCAGTGTCAATGTGTAGAAAAGTATTGATTAGTCTTTCCAGAAGCTTAGCTGTTTGGAGAAAGTAGACCTAAATGATAGCTGAGGGAAAATGGAAGAACTGAATGGTAGGTTTTGTTTTACAAACCTGTAAGACTTAGCTTTGTTCACAAATGTAAACTGCATGCAAGGAGAAGGATTAAAAATGAGGTGGGGGGGAATAGAAGGTAGACAGGTGCTGCATGACTGTGTCCTGGTCACCCTGCAAGTTCTGTGCTATCACCCAGCCCTTGAGCAGACAGACCCATGTGTCTGCATTTCCAGCAACTTTTTGAGGAGGAATTCTAAGGATAGCTAGAAAGGAAAAAGATGGCTCATTCCTGCATGCTGTACTCTCCAGGTGGTGCTGGGGGACATGTGCTTTCCTTCTTATCCTAAATGAAAAATTCAGGATGAAACACTTGTCTTGCAGAGAGTGCAGTCAAAGAGCACATTGCTGCCACTACAGGAACAGAGCCCATGAGGCAGCCAGAGAAGAGTATGCTGGGTTCTAGATGCCCTGGTTACAGGGCACAGACGCCAACAACTGACTTTCCTATGGAAGCAAGAAAGGGCTTCGTGGAAGGTGCTGCTGCAGCTACAAAAATGTCCAAGAGAGCCCAAAGCTCAGGCTTCACACTGATTCCATATCTGGCTCAATGTAGCTGTGATCGGAGATGGTCGGGGTTACTCTTGCAATGTGGTGTACAGCCTTCTTATTATTGTGCCATTCTTGAAATATAAAGTTCATATGGATTCATAATTCCTCTGAGTTTTCATAATACTTCATGCCCGCTGATAAGGGAAAAGACTTTTGAGCTTATAAACATTGGCAAACTGCCATTTTAAATATAAGATGTTCCTTGCATTCAACCTTTCTGTTGGAGAGAGCCACTGAGGAATGAGACAGTGCTGAAATACTATTGATCAGGAAGCTTGAGCCACAGCTTGTTGGGGGAGTCTCCTAGAGCCACAAGTGGCTGTGGCTGTGAGGGCACATTCGCACTTGTGAACTCAAGTACACAGGGGCACAGATACCTCACATATGTAAGTGTTCTAAGAAGAAGCCATTTTTAAAAGACAACGTAAGTCTTCTTATTTAAAAAAAAAAATCTCAGTTTCCATCGATATTGTTTGTTGATAGGTCTTTGTTTTTACTTTATCTTCAATGTGTTGAGTGTTGTGGTCAAACATGGATCTGCCCACTTTGTTATAACCTCAAACAGTTAGCTTTTATTCGAGTGTTAATGAAAGAGACTTTCTTCCACATCTAAGAGAGCCTGGATTTCAGAGGATTGTCTGCACTGTAATACGTATTTGAAAAGATATATTTTCTGAATAGCCGCTGTCTTAGGGTTTTACTGCTGTGAGCACACAACATGACCCAGGCAACTCTTTTTTTTTTTTTTTAAAGATTTATTTTTATTTATTTTATGTGTATGAGTACACTGTAGCTGTACAGATGACCGTGAGCCATCATGTGTGTGGCTGCTGGGAACTGAACTCAGGACCTCTGCCGGCCCTGCTCGCTCCGGCCCACCCAGCGCTCCAGCCCTACTTCCTCCTGCATAATTCACTGTAGCTGTCTTCAGATGCACCAGAAGAGGGTGTCAGATCTCATTACGGGTGGTTGTGAGCCACCATGTGGTTGCTGGGATCCGAACTCATGACCTTCGGAAGAGCAGTCAGTGCTCTCACCCGCTGAGCCATCTCGCCAGCCCTCCAGGCAACTCTTATAAGGACAACAGTTAATGGGGGCTGGCTTCAGAGGTTCAGTCCATTATCATCAAGGCAGGAACATGGCAGCACCCAGGCAGGCATGGCTCAGGAGAAGCTGAGAGTTCCGTTCAACCTCTTGTACCTAAGGCAAGCAGAAGAAGAAGGCAACCAAGTAGCTAAGAGGAGGGTCTCAAAGCCCACCCCCACAGTGATGCACTTCCTCCAACAAGGCCACACCTCCAAATAGTGGCACTCCCTGGGCCAAGCATATCCAAGCCACCACTGTCACCTCTCCCTCCTCTAATAGTTTGAGTTTCAGGCAAAAGCTGGAAGAGGGAGGGAAAAACCAAACAGCATCCTCGGGAGGTGGCCCTGCC
>NW_022196905.1:66096114-66096538 GCF_008632895.1 Mastomys coucha | reverse complement strand
AGTGCTGGGATTAAAGGCGTGAGCCACCATAAACTGTCAGTCCACTACAGACCCATCTGTCTCACTCTAGACTTTTGGAGCTGTGGTACACATCTGCTGTGCCTCTCCTATGATCACTTACAGAAGCAACCAGAAGCTGTTAAATGAATGAGAAGAACCAGAGTGCAGCTGCATGAAGCTGAGTTTGAATTTTGCAGCTGGGTCGATCTTGGTCCACGGAAAATGTACTATATGAAACAAGAACCATGAATGATTCATGTGCTAACCCTAACTTGTAAGAGAATGAATTTTACATTAGTATTCCTGAAACTTTAATATGTATGTATGCACAAAACATAACAATGTTTAAAATTCATCAGGCAGTGGTGGCACATGCCTTTAATCCTAGCACTTGGGAGGCAGAGGCAGGCAGATTTCTGAGTTC
>NW_022196905.1:66093280-66096000 GCF_008632895.1 Mastomys coucha | reverse complement strand
GCCAGGGCTATACAGAGAAACCCTGTCTCGAAAAACCAACCAACCAACCAACCAAACAAACAAACAAACAAAAACCCACAATGTTTAAAATTCAAGCCCACTGTAATTTTCTTTAAATGTTTTTGTTTATTTGTTTGTTTGTTTTTCGAGACAGGGTTTCTCTGTGTAGCCCTGGCTGTCCTGGAACTCACTCTGTAGACCAGGCTGGCCCTGAACTCAGAAACCCGCCTGCCTCTGCCTCCCAAGTGCTGGGATTAAAGGCGTGAGCCACCACCGCCCGGCCACTGTAAATTTTTAAGTAATCATTCATGAGTTCCTCATTTTTATTTCATGTGTTACTGTTGTTTTGATTTTGAGGTGGAGTCTTGCATAGCCTTGGCTAGCATACAACTCATGATGTAACCAAGGCTAGCCTTGAACTCCTAGTCCTCCTACTTCCAATTCTCACATGCTGAGATTATGGGCATGTTTGGGCACGCATGATCACACCTGTCTTACATGTTTTTAATTTCTCTTTTGTTTGTGCTGGAGATTCATCACAGGGTTTTATGCATTCTATGCAAGAGCTTCATTGAAAGTCCTTCAATCAGTTTCACTTAGCCAAAAAACAAAACCTCAGGGGGTTTGGAGCCAGAGCCCAGTGCTTTGAAGCAAGTGTGAAGCTCTGTCTCTAGCAGTCCATAGTAGGTTTATAATCCCAGTACTGAGGAAGTAGATGCAAGACATCACAAGTTCAAGGCCTCCCTTGCCAAAACAGCAAGCTGGATTCCAGCTTCAGGTACATGAGGCCCTGTCTCAGAAGAAAAAGAGGGTTTAAGAGATGGCTTAGTGTTAAAGAAAACTTGCTGCTTTTCCAGAAGACCCAGGTTCAATTCCCAGCACACACAACTGTCTGAACCACAACTGGCTCACAATTGTCTACTGCTAGTGTCGTGCACAGACATAAATGTAGGAAAATACTCATACACACAAAAAATAAAAACTTTAAAAAAAAAATAATAGGGAAGAAAGAAGGAAAGGGTTAAAATCCATACAAAAGAAAGTATTTGTAAAACTTTAACCTAAGAACCAAGTTCTGTCTGGAAGCTGGTAGGTCTGATGTCTGCTACTGAGATGCCACATGCAGAGACTGGGACCAGAGATCTAAAATATTAATACATTTATGCAAGTTTTTCTATATAAACCTCAAGCTGACCAAAGGCCAAAGATAGCATTTACTCATGTGTCTCAGAGGGAAATGTTTCTCACAGTGTTAACATCTAATTGTGTAGAAATTAAAAGCTACTGATCCAGAATACTGGCTCTAAGATGCTAGTCCCAGTTTCATGCTTAAACATGCTGAAAGTTCCATTTTTCTCAGAATGAGCCTCTAGCATTTTCTTGTGCCTTCGTGATAACACTTACCAAAACCACAAATATTTATTTACTTCCCTTTTGCAAGCAAAGGGACTTCCCCGTAATGTTTATACCAATCGTAGCATGTGTGCTTGACACCTAAACAATGTTCAGTGATATGAAAGTCATAGCATGCAATTAAACAGACGGTGTTAGATACAGTCAGAAGCCATTGGCTCTTACAGCAGCATCCACCTATTTACTTGGCTTCTATATTATCTTTCTTCCTGCTACTTTGTGCAGCTCTCCTACAAGTGAGGGCCCCATTGCAACCTCTTCCATTTACCCACGTTCTATCTATGCTTTCTCTGATGTCTTATCTCTTCCAGTGCTGGAAAATTCCCACCAGCTTTATGCATGAGCTATATTTATACAGTTCAAAAAACAGATTTATTTTGTTTTTATGGGTCTTACCTACATGTATGTATGCGTACCACACTCATGCCTGGTGCCTCTGGAGGTTAGATGAGGGTGTTGGATCTTCTGGAACAGGTTGTGAGCCATCATGGGTGTCTGGACCTAAACCTGGGTCCTCTGTAAGAGCTACAATTGCCAACTCCTCTGTCCTCTTACCAGAAACAACCCCCAAACATTTTGGACTCCTGCAGTTCTATTTAATTTCTTTTTTTATGGTAAAATTCATGCAAAGAAGACTGTGTACTTTCTGTGAACACACCCTTCCCCAGTCCTTCTGGGCCTGCTCCAAACCAGTTTTTCCCTTTGAAAAACAGTCTCCAACAAGTCCCTTGCTCAGTTTTCCATGTGTGTGTTATTTAACTCAGGCAAAGCTTTGAAAATGGGTGCTCATTCTTTCTTTAAACATTTTCTTCACATGCTTCCAAAATGTCCTTTCACTTTCTTTCTCCCTTTCCTCTCTCCTCACTGATATTTGAAAAATGTTTTTTTAATTGCTCTTTTAAAACTTTTTATGTGGCCGGGCAGTGGTGGTACATGCTTTTAATGCCAGCACTTGGGAGGCAGAGGCAGGTGGATTTCTGAGTTTGAGGCCAGCTTGGTATATAGAATGAGTTCCAGGACAGCCTGGGCTACACAGAGAAACCCTGTCTCAAAAAAACAAAAAACAAAAAAAAATTTTTTTTGTAAGGGTATGTGTGCTGGTGTGTGTGTGTGTGTGTGCTGATCTGTGTGTGTGTGTGCTGATCTGTGTGTGTCTGTGCTGGTGTGTGTGTGTGTGTGTGGTGATGTATGTTTGTGTGCTGGTGTGTGTGTGTGTGTTCTGATCTGTGTGTGTGTGTGCTGATCTGTGTGTGTGTGTATGTGTGTGTGTGTGCTGGTGTATGTGTGTGTGTGTTGATCTGTGTGTG
>NW_022196905.1:66081916-66092885 GCF_008632895.1 Mastomys coucha | reverse complement strand
GGTGTGTGTGTGTGGTGATGTATGTTTGTGTGCTGGTGTGTGTGTGTGTTGGTGTGTGTGTGTGTGTGTGCTGGTGTGAGTGTGTGGTGATATATGTGTGTGTGCTGGTGTGTATGTGTGCACGTGCACACGCGCGCACCACAGCATACATGTGAAGAAGAAAGGACAATCTGGGTGAGGTGGTTCTCTCTGCCCACCATGTGAGTCATAGGGAACCACCCAGAGTCATCAGGCTTGGTGGCAGTCTTCCTTACTGGCTCGATAATTATTGTTTTTTCCAAAGTGACTCAAAACTACATTGACCTTGTTATATGGGAAATACATTTTTAAAAAATGGCCAGGAGCCGGGCATGGTGGTGCACTCCTTTAATCTCAGCACTTGAGAGGCAGATGTAGGCAAAGCTCTGAGAGTTCAAGGCAAGCCTGATCTACAAACCCAGTTCCAAGACAGCCAGGGCTTTAACACAGAGAAACCTGTGACGATGAAGGACAATGATGATAGATAAATGAATAAAAAATGGACAGGAAAGTTTCTAGTAAACGTTCTATATCTTTTTCAAACAAATTCAGTGTAAGCAAAAGAGGTTAGAGAAATGGATTGAAGTTGTTTATGACAGAGACAGTTCCTTGGGTGATGGAATACTTTGGGAAGGATTAAGAGGTGTGGCCTTGTTGGAGGAGGTGTGTCACTGGGAGTAGATACTTTGAGGTTTCAAAAGCCCATAACATTCCCAGTTTCTCTCTCTCTCTCTCTCTCTCTCTCTCTCTCTCTCTCTCTCTCTCTTTCTCTCTTTCTTCACACTCAAAAGGGAGGAGAGGAGGGTAAAGCTCACTTTCTTCTTTAAAAAAAATTTTGGTTTTTTTTTTTTTTTTTTTTTGAGACAGGGTTTCTCTGTGTAGCCCTGGCTGTCCTGGAACTCACTCTATAGACCAGGTTGGCCTCGAACTCAGAATTCCACCTGCCTCTGCCTCCCAAGTGTTGGGATTAAAGGTGTGCACCACCACTGCCTGGCTAAAAAAATATTTGAGAATTTCATACAATGTATTTTGATTATATTCACCCTAACTCCTCCCAATGCACCTTCCTACTCCCAACTTTGACCTGCTTTTTTATCTTTTTTAAAAAGTTAGTATTGTTACATATATATATATGTATGTATATATATATATAATAAATATATGTACAGGTGTATATTATATATATGTAACAATACAAATTTTAATACATGCATACAAATATACAAATAAAACATGTTGAGTCCATTTGGTATTTTGGGCTGACCACTTGGTGTTAGATACCAAGTCAGGGAGCTCATCCCTGGGCAAGATAAGTCTTTCTCTCTTTGCAGTCATTAATTACTTGTAGCTCTTCATCTAGGGCTGAGGCCTTGTGAGCTTTCCCCCATCCATGTTGGCATGCTAACCAGTTTGTCAATGTTCAGATCTTGTTTAGGCAGCCATACTGCTGAGATAGGTGCAGCTTCCCTGTTCTAGATGGAAAACACGACCTCACCCCAGCTTTCTTCTGGCTCTTCTACTCTTTCAGCTGCCCCCTCTGAGATGTTCCCCAAGCCTTAGGCATTATCCACTGGGGCTGGGTATCCCACAGTCAAGTTGTTCTCTGCACTGTGACCAGTTATGCATTTCTGTAATGGTCTCCATCTGCTCCATCTGAAGCTTCTCTGGTTGAGGGGTAGGAGCTACAGTTACCTGTGGGTATTAGAATACAAGAATATGTATTTCGAATGTAGGTGGGGATTATACTGGTTTAGGAAAGTGGCAGTAATGAGTTCTCATCTATGGTCCATGGCTTCACTATGGGTAGTGGGTCAGGTTGACAGTAATAGTCACGAACTGCCTGCTACTGAGAGGGAAGGGCTATCAAAGGATTTGTGAGTATGTTTCCCTGGCTTCTACACACCCCACTGTAGGCCTGGGGCTGTCTTAAGCTGTCCTCTGTCCGTCCATCTCTTGTCCAAATTTTTTTTTTTACTATTTTTTTTTTCTTCAGATCAGGATGTCAGGCCTATTAGATTAGAACACACACTAATGACTTAATTTTAGTTTGGTTACTTCTGTAAAGACATCATTTCCAAATATGGCCATATTCTGAGGCTTTTGGAAGGTTCAGTTCAACCCATAACAAATAGCATATTTACTTTCTTGAGAGGCACTGCCAAATAAATGAGAAAGCATGCACAATTGGAAATAATAAAATGATCCTGTGAGAGGCAACTTCACAAATCTGGCACCAGCTGAGCACTAAAGATGCTAGAATTTAGATAGATAGATAGACAGACAGACAGACAGACAGACAGATAGATAGAAGATAGACAGATAGATAGATGATAGATATCACAAACAAAATACATTAATTCTAAATTTTTAAAAAAGCTATCATATACCATGAGAGGATCTACCATGCCATAGCAAATAATTACGATGTTCTACTTGCCAGCCCCATTTCTTTCTTATTTTGGTAGCAATATCTTCAGTTTTCTTTGTTCACTTTTATTTTGTGGGGAGTTGGGAGCTAATTCTATGCTTAAGTACCTGTACCTGCTAAGCCATCTTGTCAACTTTCCTCTCTTCCTTCCTTCCTTCCTCCCTCCCTCTCTCCCTTCTTTCCTTCCTTCGGGTGAAAAAATAAAAGCAAGAAACAATCCTGGAGGAAGACAGTCTGTGCTCCATACCAGTAAGTTCTTTACCTGTGGGTTCAACCATGAGTTGAAGCAAACTTTAAAGGGAAACAGGCCCTAGACATGCACATACTTTTTGTTATTATTCTCCCCTAAATAATGCAGCATAACAACTACTTGTATAAGTTTTGCATCTTATCAGACATTGCAAATAAATCTAGATATTTAAGTACACAGGAAGATGTGCAGCGGTTCTGTACAAATACAGTGTTGGTATATGAATAAGGGCCTGTAAGCTTACATGGATTTTGGTATCCAGGAGGATAATCTGGAGCCAAGGATGACTATGATGATGAATTCGGTAGTAATGCTTGTCTTAGGGTTTCATTGCTGTGAAGGGACACCATGACCAAGGCACCTCTTCTAAAGGAGAACATTTCATTGGGGCTGGCTTACTGTTTCAGAGGTTTAGTCCATTAGCATCATGGCGGGAAGCAAACAACATGCAGGCAGGCATGGTGCTGGAGTAGCCAAGAGTTCTACATCTTGATTGGAAGACAGCCAGGAGGGGACTAGAATCCAAACTGGCAGAGCTTGAGCAAAGGAGACCTCAAAGCCCACCCCCACAATGACATACTTCCTAAATGTGACATTCCCTATGAGCCAAGTATTCAAACACATGAATCTATAAGGGGTCCATTCAAATCACCACAAGGTTCAAGATCTCTGAGGGTCTTAGTCATTTCACCTGGAAAAGGACACTGTGTACCTATACTACCAGCTTTGGCACCAGATAGGATGCATGACAGCCAAAGGGAGAGCGCAGTGGGTAAAATGCTTGTCATGTAAGCCTGCTGATCTAAGTCTAATCCCCAGAACCCACATACAAAGTGTCACTTGTGATCCCAGCACTCCTGTAATGAAATTGGAGGTGGAGATATAAGAGCCTGCAGGCCAGCTGGCCAGGGCTACATGGCTCAACAGCAGAAACAAGAGAGAACCTTCCTTAAAGCAAGGTGAAAAGAGACTCCTGAAGAGATGTTCTCTGACTTCCACCTACATACCACGGCTCATGTACCCCCAAACACCCCACATGATTTTTTTTTTCGAGACAGGGTTTCTCTGTGTGGCCCTGGCTGTCCTGGAACTCACTCTGTAGACCAGGCTGGCCTTGAACTCAGAAATCCGCCTGCCTCTGCCTCCCAAGTGCTGGGATTAATGCATGTGCCACCACCACCCAGCCACCCCCACATGATTAACAAACAATTTCAGTGTATAGTGCATTTGTTATTTTTCTGTTGCTGTGATGAAAATGGCGACAGTGATTGGCTAATTTGTCAACTGACCGCATCTTGCATCAAATAAAACCTTAGCAGCTGGGAGGGATTATTTTTGATTGGATCATTTGAGGTAAAAGACCCACCCTTGATCTGGGCCAGACCTTCTGGTAGCAACCACATAAAAGGACACTTGCTGACTTGCGCTCACTCTGGCAGTCAAGCTCATCTCTCCTGCTGCTGGGGAATTCCTTAACTGGAATTAGAACCTTTGTCTTTTGGGTCTCAACACAGACTGAAGACTAGCTGAGACAAGTGTCCTGAACTGTAATCTACTCTACTCTTAGCTATTTTGTTAGTCAACAGTCACTTTTGGACTAGCCAGACCATAGCCTGTGAGCCACTCTGATAAACCTTCTTAATAATACATACGTGGATTCTCTCAGTTCTTTTCCTCTACAGAACCCTGAGTAACACGATGACCAAAAGCAATTTATGGAAGAAAGAGTTCATTTGGTTTATGGCTCCAGAGGGGGAGTCTGTGTCAGAAAGCATAGTAACAGGTAGCCAAGCAGGAAGCTAGGGGATCCTATCTCTAACTTTAAATATGAAACAGAAAGAGAAGTGGGGTGAGGCTATCAACTCTCAAAGCCAGCGTGTTCCCTGTGACACACTTCCTCCGGCAAAGCTGGACCACATCCCCAGTTAGCCTCGCCAAATGGGGACCAAGTAGGTTCAAATGACTGAACCTACGAGAGACATTTCTAATTCCTCAATCAGAACTGCCACATTTGGAACAGGGGAAAGGCTGAGAATGCACTCAGACCAACGGGACATTTAAAACAAGACATGCCAATGTCCTGTATGCAGATAGCACTTTCAACTTTATAAATGCTACTGGTTGTCGTCTCTTTCCAAACAAGATCATGTTTAAGGAGATTAAAGAACAAGGGAAAAAAATCACAGAGCTGGAGAGATGGCTCAGCAGGTAAGAGCACTGACTGCTCTTCCGAAGGTCCTGAGTTCAAACTCCAGCAACCACAGCAACCACATGGTGGCTCACAACCATCTGTAATGAGAGCTGACACCCTCTTCTGGTGTGTCTGAAGACAGCTACAGTGTATTTACATATAATAATAAATAAATCTAAAAAAAAATTCACAAAATTTGCAAATAACCAAGCTCGCTCTTAAAGTGGGGGATATTGGAGGGACCATGAGAGAAGTAGGGATTATTGCGGGGGAGGAAAGTGAGCAGAAAGAGAGGGCAGGTGGGCAAGGAGGGAAGGAGAACAAATAAGAATGGAGTGTGAGGGCATATATAAATGAAAAGACTACAGTGAGACCTATTGCATCTTTATGTTAACTTAAAAACAAAATGTCAAAGGGGAACTAAAGAGAGAAGTGTGGTGGTAAATCCTAGTCAACCAAGTGCTCACCAGCAGAGCAGGATCACAGGTTCAAGACCTGCATTGGGCTATAAAATGAGCTCAGAGTCCAGGCTACAAAGTAAGACTCTGCTCAAAAAAGCAAAGCAAGATGAAACAAAAGAAAGAGCCCTGGCTTCACTGCTGCTGAGTGTGGGGACCCTTTCCTAGAAGCTGCCCATGATAATATTAGATGTTTTTCCTGTGACTCATTCTGAAGTCTTTCCATTCCTTAGGGAAATTCCACAGTATTATTTTTGCCCTTTAGGAGTATTTCGGTTTTGATGTTGTCCAGCTTTCACTAGACAGAAAGTTTAAATGTGATGGTTATTTGGGTAGTTCTTTAAAAATAACCAGCCGGGCAATGGTGGTGCATGCCTTGAATCCCAGCACTTGGGAGGCAGAGGCAGGCAGATTTCTAAGTTCAAGGCCAGCCTGGTCTACAGAATGAGTTCCAGGACAGCCAGGGCTACACAGAGAAACCCTGTCTCAACCCCCCTCCCCCTCCCCCCCCAAAAAACCTCACAATTCAGGGAAAATGTAAATAAGACATCTTCAGAGTCACATGTGATGATGATGATGATGATGATGATGATGATGATGATTTGTGGGAGGGTGGGAAAGAATGAAGGAGAAAAAGTATTAAAAATATGAAGAATTCTTATTGACCAAAACTGAATAAAATATTTATGACTGAAACATCAATAGCACAAAGAAGTGAAGAAGCTGGGGGATAGATGGAATCTATCTACACAGAGAGGGAGATGGCCTGTAGATCTGCAGAAAAGGGCAACAGACAGCTCTAAATAAATCTGGGCAGGACTGTGTTTGTCCTCAAGGCAGGGCAAGAAGGCTGCCCCCAGCACAAAAAAGCAGTGGAGGCCATTAAAGGGAATTTTCGGAAGGGAGTGACATTGTTAGAATGGCAACAGAGGAAGTTAGTTTTGGCAGCAGTCTTGGGAAGGACTTGAGGAGGGGAAAAAATGTAGAAAGGAGAGGCTTTTCTCAAGGGAGACAAGTCCACACAACACGCTTAGGTGGGGTCACAGGAACAGAAAAGACAGAACATGCGAAAGCTGTGCGTTTTCCACTTAGCAGTAACCTTTCCGTCAAGTCCTCTTCATCAAAGCCTGTTCTGCAGCTGTCTTCCCACTGTGCTTTGAATTCAGCCTTCATTAAGGCTTACTGAGTGTCATGACAACAAGCGCAAGTTTCGAGACTGACTGCTTCTACCACCTGCATGAACCTGACGTTGCATTGGGACAAGACTCCAGGAGCTGATCAGTTTTCAAGTGGAAGGGAACTGGGCATTCTAAATTCCAGTGAGCTTGGTCTTGAGCTAGGAAGGGTGAAGTAAAAGAGCCGTTGCTCCTGATGCCATTCCGTGTTCTGCACGTATGTCAGAAGGCTGGGGAGGTGCAAAGCTCTTACTTAGTCTCTCGGAATAGCATTAAGCTTGTTGGGACAAGTTTCAGTTCTTTGAACCCTCCTCCTCCTAATGTTTATCCAGCACAGCGCACTGTTGGCTAATCACCTAGTAGCCTGCAAGTTTTCTCTCCTTTGTGTTTTGTTTTTTGAAGCTGTTGCTAATTTCATCTCTACTGGCTTCTTTGTATTTTTAAACTATATTCGGACAGAATGAGAATGTTACTACGCGTTTGACAGCGATGCTGGGAATTCTGATGGCAACTGTGTAGAAGAAAATAATACGCACACACAGTTATTTTTATACTTGCTTTTTTAAATCATGGAATTTAACACGTTTAACAAACATCAATTGTGAGACTTCTTTTTATATGCAGTAACTTTGGTCCTTTAAGGACAAGAGCCGTTGTCACACCACATTTTACTGGTGGTGTGCAGGGGGAAAATGTCATCTCTAGGCTGGTGCTTTTTCATCTCATCTGAGGATTTTTAGGGGAAGAAGCAATTGTAGCCCCGGGGGTGATGATATGCCTAGAGCCACAGCTCGTCCCTCTAAACACTGGAGGAAAACTTTCCCTTAGTCCTTGATGACTAAAAGCAATTATCTATGGGCTGAGAGGGACTGAAACACCCATGAGAATGTCACTGGCCTAGGCAAAGTCAGCTCTCTCTCTTCTATTATACCACCCAAAGAAGAGGGAGAGAGAGACAGGTGGCCAGCAAGGCTATGAGACTACGCCACCTGCCCATCTCTATAGGATGCTAGGAAATGAGCTAACAAAGCAGACACTAATAACGAAGACTGAAACCCACCTTCTCTTTAGTGGCCACCACAATGAATTCCATCAGGTCAAAGCTTTATATACCTCAGAACAAACAAGGCCAAGAGACTGAGGAATCTCATCCACTCCATGCTTTGAGGGTTATGGTTATACCCTTTCCCAGGTCCTTTCAAGCTGTAGCCATGCTGTCTCAAACACACCACTTACACAAGACCTGGAAGTGATGTCCTTGCTTCTCCTTACTGCATTTGTGTTCCTCCTTCTAAAAAAACAAAAACAAAAATAAAAATAAAACAAAAAAAAAAAAAGGAGAAGAAAGGGAAAGGAAGGAAGGAAGGAAGGAAGGAGAGAGATTGGAGGGGGGATCACAAATTCCAGGCCAGCCTGGGCTACAAAGCAAGATCCTGTCCCAAGGAACAAACAAACAAAAAATGACAACTGTTTAAAAGGACAAACAATAAACCCCTTAACTTCTTTCAGGCACTGCTCTTTAAGTTTTGTTATTTGTCGAGTAGCCCAGTCAGGCTGGCCTCAGACTTGCTATTTCAGTGTGGTGAGGCTAGTTTTGAACTCCTGATCATTCTGCTTCCACTTCTCAAGTGCTGTAATAGCACTATCACACCCAGCTCTCTACTACTCCTCCTCATTACAGGCCATCCATCAATCAGTCTCCTGCTAACTAGTCTTATTTATCCACAGTCTTAGCATACTCTTAACCTTCCCTCTCTCCCCACCCCTACTCCCATACTCCTACACTTGATGGATTCCATTTACTCCAGCTAGTTGTTAAAGGTAAACAACTCAAGATGGCTTCAGGAAGTCCCTGAAACTGATCAAATTCACTAGGCCCCTCCCTGCAACAGTAAACAACAAAAGCTTCCTCTCAGAGAAAAGAAAGCTGAGCTGCTAAGACTCTCGGTTGGGAGCAGAGGATCCATGAAGAGCCAGATGAGCTGAACTGCAATGACTCTCAGAGGGAAGGAAAAAGCTGCAAAAAAGATTCTGAGACCAGGACCAGCTGCCAGAAAGCAGCAGAAACCACCACAGCCTCCTGGAAGAGTTTTAGATTAACTGAGGCACCTTGAGAGGACACTCTCCAGTCTGTTGGGCTGTGTGTAGTCTGTGCAGTGTGCTCCAGGTTCCCAGATTTTATGAGCCATCACCTCTGTTGGAATGGGCCTCTTTGAGTAATTTTTGATCCTGTAAGACCCCTCACCCATATTCCTGTAAGTCACCAAAGCATAGCTCATTGGTTCACTGAGCTGGACTTTGGTGGTATCAGCACTTTGGTATGACCTGGACTCCCTATCTGTGGTGAGTAGATGTGTGTTGTGCCTCCCCAGAAAGTTTCTTACACAACAGTTGGTGGCTTCAACATCCACAAAATTTCCCTTTTAAGTACCCTAGCCCCTAAACCCCTTATTTCCATTACTCTTGTCACTCATTCGACTTCAACCAAACACCTTGATGGTCACACCTTAGAGAACTTACTAGCACATAACCATATTGCCTCAAAAAAAAAAAATCTTGATTTCCAGAATCCCACATTCTCTCCCCCCACCCTTTTTTGTTTTTTGAGACAGGGTTTCTCTGTATAGCCCTGGCTATCCTGGAACTCATTCTGTAGGCCAGGCTGGCCTCGAACTCAGAAATCCTCAGAGTCTCTGCCTCCTAAGTGCTGGGATTAAAGGCATGCGCCACTACTGCCCAGCTAGAATCCCACATTCTCATGATGGACGTGTCTTCTCTTTCTAGCCTCACTATCCCTACCCTGACCAGCTCTTTTGAAGCAGCTAGTCCAGCGATCCACGGCTTCTTCCCTGACTATCTGTACAGTGAGATGCTTTCTTCTTCCTTTTGAGCTTATGGCAGCCAGTCATTCCTCCTCACACCTCCATAACCACCTCATTCTCTCTTTCCATCTCACTCCCTAGGAAAGCCAGCCCCAGGTGAACTCTAATCCCCATCTGGTTCTGAGCAGCACCGAGTACTTGAACATGGCCAGAGGGTCAGTGGAATAATGGTTTAACCACAGATTTCAAGTCAGTCCTTCATGATTGCCAACATCCTTGTTCTTTGCCACCCTCTTGGATTTCTGATTCTGAATTTTCTTCAAAATCGGCCGTTCCTACCTCAGGTCTCGATTTCAGACAGTGACCTTCTTTCCTGTTTAAGGAAATGAGTGGTGGAAAGAAGATGGCATCGTGTTTCCTTACTTAGCCTGCCAGTCTGCTGGCATCTGAGGCTATGCACGTTCTTCTTGTCTTTGCTTATACCATGGGTACTACCCTCTGAAGCCAAGATCTGCACATGTACATCACATCTGTCCTTTTGGCTCATCACCTGTTACCATGCAGCAACATCCTTGTGCTTATTAATGTTTCCTTCTTGGTTGTGCTTGTTGGCACACAGCTGGATATACATTATCTGTGGCATCTTTCATTAAAGGCTTCCTTTTGCTGCTTCTCCCTACTGAGATGTCTGTGGTTACTGCTTGAGCTCAGTTTACTCCCCCTCCAGCTTTCCAGCGTCTCACCTCATACAGTCTATTGCATCACTGCAGCAACTGGATGCAGGAACAGATATCTCCAAGGCCACTCCTTTTAGGTTCCCACAGGAACCTCTGTCTTGGCTGGATGAGGGTGGCCAAGTATCAGCTCTCATCCTGTTTGACTTCCAAGACAGGGTTTCTCTGTATAACCCTGGCTGTCCTGGAACTCACTCTGTAGACCAGGCTGGCCTCAAACTCAGAAATCCTCCTGCCTCTAGAGGCCTCCCAAGTGCTGGGATTAAAGGCGTGCCCGGCTCTGTTTGACTTTTTAGTAGCATTTGGTTGGATCATTGTTTTTCTTTAAACATTACTTCACTTTACTTCTAGATCATTGCGCTTCTCTGCTTCTTGTACTTCATGACCTTTCTTTCTTTCAACTATTTTTATTTATTCACTTTACATTCTGCTCACTGCCCCCTTCCCAGTCACCCTTCCCATAATCCTCTCCCTCCCCTCCCTCCCCTTCTCCTCTGAGAAGGTGGAGGACCCCCCCCATATCCCCCTACCCTGGAACATCAAGACTCTGTGGGGCTAGGTGTGTCCTCTCCTACTGAGGTCAGACAAGGCAGTCCAGCTAGAAGAACATATCCCACGGTCAGGGAACAGCTTTTGAGATAGTCCCTGCTGTAGTTGTTTGGGAACCACATGAAGACCAAGTTGCACATCTGTTACATATGTGGGGTATGGGGGGACCTAGGTCATGGGCATTCTTTCTAAGGCCCTTAAATGGTTGAACACAGGTAGGTCTTGGTCCTCAGATTGCACTGTCCTGTCCTCTTCTTCCCTCTCTTGATTTCCATACTCCTTTTCTTCCTCCTCCTCCTCCTCCTCCTCCTCCTCTTCTTCTTCTTCTTCTTCTTCTTCTTCTT
>NW_022196905.1:66069903-66081756 GCF_008632895.1 Mastomys coucha | reverse complement strand
CCTCCTCCTCCTCCTCCTCCTCTTCCTCCTCTTCTTCCTCCTTCTCCTTTTTTGACAGGGTCTCAGGTACCCTAGCTGGCTCTGACATAGCTTTAAGAATGACCTTGAATTCTGATCCTCCTGTCTCTACCTCCCAAGAGCTGGAATTATTGGTGTGCATTACCGCATTTGTTTTATATGATACTTAGGATGAAATCCAAGGCTTTGTTGATGCAAGGAATCCTACTAACTGAGCTCTACCTAGCCTGGAGCTTTTCCTTTAACTAAGCCTGTTACATTTGTCTCCGTGATGCTCTCATCTATTCCCTACAGCTTTCAATACCATATACACATCAAAGCATCCCAAGTTATATCTCTGGCATGACCCATTCCCCTGGGCTCTGGACTCATGTCTAGATATGTCTGCTTGACACCTCTGAATTGTTCCTTCCCATGCATTCTCAGTGATTTGGACTCACCTTCTTCTTTATGGACCTGGGAGTCATCCTGCACTGCTCTCTTTCCCTCAGATTCAATCTGTCCATGTGTCCTGTTAGGTTTGTAGTCATAAGGTATGCAGAAGCCATTAAAATGTCGCCTCCTCCCTTGTGACAAATCAACTCCAGGATACCAATGTCTTCTCCAGGCATTTGTATTGTTGTTCACACAGCCCTGTCAGGTTCATCTCATCCAGTCTTCACTCAGAATCCAGAATGAACTTCTTAAATTGCTAAGTTGTAGCATCTCATTCACCATAGGAAATCTCTGCAATGGTTTCCTACTGTGTTAAGTACGCAAAACCAGTCTTTGCCCACATTTTCAAGGTTCTAGGGATCTGGCCGATCTCTCTGACCTCATGCCATAACCTCTTTTACTCCTTTAGTCTGACTTAGAAACCTGAAGTCCCTGTTCTTCTGTGAAGATGCCAAACTTGTTACAGTCACAGGGAGTTGGGCTTGAGGAGAAATGGGGCTTGAGAAGGATCTGAGTATGCTTTTAGGATAAACAGAACATAGTGTCCTGCCCAGTTAAGCATGCTGAGAGATCCAATAGATCTATCGGTGGAACCAAAGGGAATTTCTTATGATCAGCACTTCTCTGTGGATCGACTGAGAGGAGGATGGGTCCATGGACACGGCAGAAACCTTAGTGTTCTAATGTACAGTTCTTCAGTTGTTGCTGACTCTAGTTATCTTCCACCTGGTTTGCTTTGATTTGGGTTATTGATGCCACCATGTGCTGCCTTTTTTCCAGTTGGTTGTGTGAGGAAGACATTGCTCTTATGATTAACATATTAATGAGCTCTATCTTAATCAACCCAGGACTCTACTTCCTTTGTGCCCCCTCTTTATCTCTTTTGTGGAAAATAAAAAACCCAATAGCTCATGCATCCTTTCCCCCACTCTCTTCTCTTTTTATTCTCTCTCTCCTCCAAAAACCTATGTGCCTGTGTTTCCAATCCAGTTTAGACTCTGAACAACTTTCGGGTGGAGTTACAGCTGCGTTCACAGAGACCAGCACGTTTGTTGGCAGCAATTGATATTGAAAAATAAATGTGGATTAAGAGTATAAATGGAAAGTCAAATTCCCGATGTCACGTTCAGAATCTTAAGACTTAAAGAAACAAGCCAGTCTTTGTAGAAATGGACAGATGAAGCCAGAGAGTGCTGTCATATTTAGAAAGGCCAGGAATTCTCCTCGGGAAGCTTCCCAGAAGCAAGAACTATGTCAAATGTGGCACTTGCCACAGCTGTGTCCATCACTGTGGGTCTTGGCCTTAACCTGACAAGTCTGAAATGTATTTGCCATCATGCTAATGACAGAAGATACACTTCTCAGGACTGTCCTGATGAACTGGAATTTGTAATAATGGTGTATACACCAGAATGCCAGTTTATAATGAGAGCCCAGATCATCACAGGAATCAGCATATGTGAAGTCTGTATAATTAGTCCTTCCCTGTAGCTAGGCATTATAAGAAGCTATATCAAATAATAAGGGTGCTTACTAAGTAGTGACTGGCGACATACCACAGCATGGTAATTGTGACACAGACAGACCTGCAGATCCTGAGTCTGCCCACCGACTTCCTGTAAAGTGGGAATAATAGTAGTCCCTGCTTGTGGCAGATGGCTTTGGGGACATCTTTGAGGCCACACAAGTTAGATTCTAAGAATAACTACCTTCCCCTCTCCCCTCTCTCCTATAAATATGGATTTAGAGTCCCTGTTTTTCTATTGGGGCCTTGCACTATCTTTCATGAATGTAAGCTAGAATTCTAATTTAGGTAGGAGCAATCAGATTCTCTTTCCATAGGAATTTGTGATTGATTTATTTGGTTTTTAACTAACTAAATAGTTAAATCTATTTTTCAGTTCTAGGGATTGAGTCTTGGGCTTCATGGATCATAACAAGTACTCCACCACTGAGCTACCCTGCAAGCCCAGAGCTTGAAATCTAGATACAACAGTTCAACCTCATCTGTCTGTCTGAAGAAGTGGATGATACCCATCCATGAACTGCCGTCTAGTTGAGGATGGGTCAGCAGAGAAGAGGCGAGATCAATGAAGCAGGATTACCCAGGTTAGTGAGACTGAGACCATGGCAACTGGAGAGACTGCCTGAACAACACACCTGCCATTGTCCTGTCCTAAACCCTTTCAGTGTTCTCCCTTGAAGTGGCCTCCTTGCTTAAGCTAACCATATTCTGTGTCTTCCATCTGCAAAAAAAGAAAGAACCTTGGACAATAGCCCAATATGGTATTTTTAAGTGAGTGGACGCCTGGAGAACACAGGTGTTAGATAGTCTTCCTGCTACTGGGATGATGGATTGACATCTTCAATCAAGGCATCCCGAGGACTCCTACAGATTTAGATGAAGGTGACCAGAAGTATTCTGTGACTTAAAAAAAAAAAAAAAATCTCTGCCTGCCTGCCAATCATTTCCTTTTTGACGGCCATTCTTGCCCTCTGACATTCAGCAGTATATGCGTAACTTTTCTCAGACACTTAGTGGCGTGGTGAGCGATTCTGTCTCTGGTGGCTGGACTTTTCCATAGTGGCTTTACAATGAATCTTAGATGACCTTTCAACCTCCCTCCTCTTTACAACCCTTAAACACATCCCAGCATAATCCTTATGCAATATAAGTTGATTATGTTACAGTTGTCCCATATACTCATGATAGTGTGAGTGGAAGAGCTCTGTGACCTGTCCTCACCTTCCTTGACTGCATTGTCAGGCTTCCTACGGCCATTCCCAGGGTTGCAGCCAGACCTCTTTATCACCCCAGTGCCACCGTTGTTAAATATTACTCTCTTGCTTTCTTGAAATCTCCATTAACCTTCTGGGACCCCACTCTGCTGAGACTTCCTGAGGCAGGCAAGGACATTGTGGAACCCTGGGAAAATAGCATTTGGAACAATTCGATTAAAATACCAGAAAATAGCGGCAGATTGTGCTAGAAAAATAGGCTAGGGTCAGACTTGTAATTGACATCCAACAACAATACAACAACCATGACTATGCACTCTCTGGGGTTGGTAGAAGCTGGAAGGCAAATTAGCTTGAACCCCTTGGAATAATTCAGCAATGCCTTCTGACCCTGTTATGCTGGGCACAAAGAGTTGCTGCTTTCCATTTAGGTGGCACTTATTGTGACAATTTTCACGGCCCTTACTGGAAGCTCTTTAGTCACAAGTTCTTTAATGTGAAGGACACTTCTGATGTCGGTACCATTCTGGAGGCTAGAACAAATTGTTTTCTTACTCGCATGAAAATTACCAGGCTGACATTGTACAGGCTAAAAATGTTCACATAGCAGAACTTCTAAAAATAGATCCAAAATACCAAATTGTGTGGCGTGGGACTTCGCAACAGCCACTAGGTATCTCCATATGGTTGTAAAGTTTGTCTGTGGAAAATGGGACCTGTGCTGAGAGGCCCAAAGAGAAGGATTTTTCAGACAAAACAAATCAAAACATCAGATAAACATTTAATTGTTTCACCAATAGACTGAAAGATAACAATTCCCTAAAGGCAATGTGTCTCTATGAAGAATAATTTAGAATACTGTTCAGTTGTTAGGATTTTTTCCCCCCATCCTGTGTCAGAGGATAGTTTTCCAATAGGGGACTTTTACCTTTTCAGTTGGTTAATAAAATATTTGCTATGTTGGGACTTCAATATATATCGCTGATAAACAGTTTTTAATATGGTAAACATCTGGAAAACAATAGATTAATTCTGTGAGGTTTTGTTACTTGAACTTGAGCCTCTGTCTTGTTAATATATAACAGGAGTCATTACTTACTAGGTTACTAATATGTTTATTATCAACATAATTAATATTTGGGGCCCATATGCACAGTACAGATTTATACTTGCAGGAAAAGGGTAAAACATGAAGGTTTTGTTTTTTTATTAAATTTAATCATTCTATTGTTTGTTTATGTTTGTGTGTACATGTATGTACGCATGTGTATGCACACTTGCAGGCATGCTGCAGCACACATGTGGGGGTCAGAAGACAACTCGTAAGATTTAGTGCTCCCCTTCTACCTTGTGGGTTTCAAGAACTGAACTCAGGCTGTTGGCCTAGGTGGCAGACATGTTACCTGATGGGTTGTCTCATTGGTCCTATATATGAAGAGTTCTTACTTGAATATTTCAAGAAGAAGAAGAGGAGAACGAGGAGGAGGAGGAGGAGCAGGAGGAGGAGGAGGAGCAGGAGGAGGAGGAGGGAGAAGAAGAAGAAGAAGAAGAAGAAGAAGAAGAAGAAGAAGAAGAAGAAGAAGAAGAAGAAGACACCCTAGCCAGCAAATGAACCTATTACTAAGAATTTTGACATGCGTATGCAAAGATGTTTTTAAACGTTTCTGAATCAGAATCCCTGGGGAAATTCTCTTTTCTGCTTTCCTTAAGCTCACTTCCCGCAGGCAGTTGTTCACCAGTCCTATTGTTCTGTGATTATTCCAGTGGCCCATTGGCATGACTGCTCTCTGCAGAGTGCTTCGTCTCTGGGGAACTCACCTAAACCTTTGTCCTTACCTTCAAAAAAGTCAATCAACTTCAGTTTCGAGCTAACCTTAAAGGCAATAAATAAATAAATAAATAAATAAATAAATAAAATCAAACCTGGAAAGCTGAATAATCCTGAATGTAGTTTAGTGGTTTGAGGTGAATTCCTAGGGTAAATCAAAGGGAGTGAGCTAGGGTCTTGGAGAGCCCAGCTTCTTGTGCCTTTCTGATGGCTTCACTCTCACCATGGGAGCTGTGTTTATTTATTTATTCCGTGTGTGTGAGCAGATGTGGCTATGGGTGTAGGCATGCTGTGGTGCTTGCTTGGAGGTCAGAGGAGGCTTCCCAGTCTCTGTCTCACCTTCCACCTTGCTGATGTGGTATCTCTCATGTCTGTCCCTTGCTCTGAGCGTTGAACTGATCTTCCTGTCCCCATCTCTCATCCTGAGGTAGGAACACTGAGATCACAGATGGCTGCCACTGTAATCAGCCTTCCATGTGGGTTCTGGGAATCAAATTCAGGCCATCAAGCTTTACTTGCCAATTGCTTTTACTCAATGAGCCCCATTCCTGGCTCTATTTATTTTTTTCTGATGCTGGGGATCAAGCTCACTTCTCATAATAAGCACTCCGCCCTTATTATTATTATTATTGTTTTAAAAAACAGCAATGCCTCTATAAGCAGTTGTGGTATTCACCAAATGCCTTTTCCTTACTGTACAAATGCAGTTCAGCTTTAATTTTGAGCTAGTGTTAGAGGTAGAAAAATAAACTTGATTTATCTGGTTTATTCCTGATTTATCTGGAATCAATAATATAATCCAAAATGATATCTCTCGGTATTATTCTTGAACTATTAATGCCCCCTTTAATACAGAAAATGCAACTGAGTGTCTCTTAAGAATAAACGGATGGATTGCCAGGTGTGATGGTGCATACCTTTAATCCCAGCACTTGAGAGGCAGAGGCAGGCAGGTACTCTATGAGTTCGTGGCCAGCCTGATCTATAGAGTGAGTTTTTAGGATAGCCAAGGCTACACAAAGAAACCCTGTCTTGATAAAAACCTAAAACAAACACAAAAACAAAAAGAATATGCTGATGGAAGCTGTAGAGATGGTTCCATTAGGTAAGAGGGCTTGCTGCTTTCTAAGAGGAACTAAGTTAGGTTCTTATCACCCACATCTAATGGTTCACAACTACCTATAACTTCAGCTCCAGGAGATCTGAGACCTCTGATATCTTGAGATACCTACAGTACAAAGACCCACACAGGTACACACATATACATAACTAAAAATAATAAAACTAGGGCTGGAGAGTTGGCTCAACGATTAAGAGCATTTGCTTCTCTTGCAAAGGACCCTGATTGGATTCCCAGCATCCACATGGCAGCTCTCACAACTGTGTCGCTCGAGTCCCAGGGGATCCAAGTTCTCTTTTAACATTCAAGGGCACTGGGCATGTACATGACACATGGACATGCATACATACAGAACATACACATACAATAATAAAATGAATACATCTAAAAATTATAATAAAATATATCTTAAAAGAGGAGTATGCTGATGTATATAGTCATGAACATATCATATTGAAACCCAATTATTATGTACAATGATCAAAAAAGAGCTCGGGGAGTAGAAATATGATGATGTCACTAGGAAAACATATGGTGGATATGACCAAAAAGATGCCCTGGCTGTCTTGGAGCTATGTAGATCGGGCTGGCCTTGAACTTGCATAGGTCGATCAGCATCTGCCTCTGAGGCCTGGCATTCACAACTGTGCCTGGCTGTGATCTCTTCTATTATTTTTCATCCTGGCAAAAGAAAATGGTAAGCTTAGCGATTTTTTATTTATTTATTTATTTTTGTCTTAGATGCTGGCATCTACTTTCTTCTTTAGGAGACTTTCAAGGTTGTGTTTGTTTGGAAGGCGACCTCAGTAAGCCATTGAGGTAGATGTCAACTGATGAGACGCTTCTGAGAGGGACTCAAAACTGCTGACCTTGGGAATTTGCTCTAGAGGAGAGAAATTCTTGGCCCCTGAGAGAATGCTGAGAAGACAGGGGAGTGAAAAGAACAAGTCAACAGACTGAGCCAAGCCCAGGGGACATGGCTAAGCGGCACGCAGAGCAACACAAGAAACCATTGCTTGGGAAAGGACTCCTCAGATGAAAGTGTACAAAATATGGTCATTCCTCATCACCAGGGTTAGCTCCAGGACCCTTGCCCAGGGCACCACAATCTTAGAGTGCTCAAGTCCCTTATATAAACAGCAAAATGAATTAGGGCTAAGGCTCAGTTGTATTGAATGTGCTAAGCATGCAAGGGACCCTGTGTTCAATTCCCAGCACTAAATAAATGGATAAATTAGAATGGTACAGTATAGGCATATAACCTAACATACATACATATCCAGATTACTATTTTAGTACCTGATACAGTATAAATGTTACACAAATAGTTGTGTTAAGAGATAATAAGAAAAAAAAGAAGAGATGGTGTCATAGGCCTAGGCTGGCCTCCTACTTGGGAAGTCAGACATGCCCCTCCCCAGTGCTGGAATCATAGGTCATAAGTTTGTGCAGTGCTGGGATCCATCCCAGGGTCTTCTCCATGCTAGGCGAGCACTCTACCAATTGAGCTACATATACCTCAGGCCCTTTCACTGAGTATTTGAATTGGTTAAATCAGTGCCTAAGTTACAGCTACAGAGACTGAATGTATGTCACACACGGCTCTGAGCTCTTTGGAAGGGTGGACTTGATGGGACAAGCTCACAGCTCTGTGAAACCCACCTCACTCACCCGAGGCCTTGAGTCTGTTTTCTGTGAGGAAGAAGAGAGTTTGGGATGTGAATCCTGAAGGTGAGAGAGTGAGTCTGGAGGCAAAGGTGCCTGTGGTTCGCAGCTTCCCCCAGCAGGCCTTTTCGACTTGTATACTCTATTCACCCAGAGTTTCCGATTCTCAAGAGGCCAGGTGTCTCCAGCTGGCACCCGAAGATTTATTGGGAGGAATGTTTGCTTCTTTGAGGCTGCCAGATAAAATACAGGATGCCCAGTGAAGTCTGAATCTAGATAAACAGAGGATGCTTTGGAGGATAAATGTGTCCTAAATATTACATTGGGTATATCTGGGTTGTAACGAGTTCTCTCGTAAGAGCTTCTACAGATGTCCAAGGCAGCTGCCTGGCTGCATCTGGGCCTCATTCCCAGAAAACAGTGTGATTTCCTACCAGGGTCTAGCTAAACTGCAGGCCTTATAGAGCGCATCATTGTTGTTCTCTTCTTCCCTTCCTACCTCACTCTTACCTTTCTTTTCCGATTATCCACTCCCCCACATCCTGCAAACTGACTTGCGGGCTATATGAACTTAAGTTCCTTAAAAGGCAGGTAGCCGTACGTATCTATGATTCTCGGTGGAGTTGTGTGAAGTGTCAGTGAGTTTGTATACGTAAGTCAGTATGGTACTGGGAGGGCCGAGAGTAAAAGCGCCTACCACCACAGCAATGGCCTGAGTTTGATCCTCAGAATCCACATGGTTAAATGAGAGAATTGATGTGTAGCTTTAACTTTTTTTCTGTTCACTTTCAAATAAAGGTTCTTAAATGCTTTAACCTCCCTTTTAGCCCATTACCCACCAGAGGTAGTGGAAAAGAAAGGATACGGGGGAAGGGGACCTGCTTAGAAATGGTTCTTTGGAGCAACTGTCATCTGTATTGTCTGGAAAAGGGCAGTTCATATCACCGGTTAGTAGAGGCAACTTGATCCACTTGCAAACACTGCACGGATACACCAGCTGTCCAGTTAGGTAGAGTCAGATAGCAAACAGGAATCAGCAGCAGTGGCACTACCTAGCAGAGACAGCCAGGCCGCAGCCTTGGCTTCAGCAAGCAGGAGGGACCAGGAGGGATGCGTGGAGAAGTTTTCGGCTGTACCTCTCTCAGCACAGTGAAGATCAGAGACCAACAAGCGTTGTACAGCTAGCTCTATACACTCCCTCCAAACATCATATGGCCGCCCTGGGTCTTGTCTCACTACAAGCATCTGACTCAGCTGACATCACTCTGCCACTCAGCTTGAGTCTGTGGGAGCAGCAAGAAACTGTAGCATACCACCCAAAGATTTTGGTGCATTTTCTCTCTATGGAGTCCTGACAAATGTAGCTCAATGATGCATGTAAGGCAGACCAAGAAGTACACGTCTTAGCAAAGATTCCTTCGTCATGTGTCCCTTCACACACTTGCTTTAGCAGACCTCCTTTCTCCTGTGTCTGCTTCAATAAAACATTCCTTCATGAGTCTGCCTTAGCCTTTCACCTGGGTCTACTTCAGGAATACACCCCTCCCTGTGTCTGTCCCAGCAAAGCACCAACCAACCACAACTGACTTTCCAAAGAACCCTTAAGTTTCCACTTCATTGACGTGTGCAAGTTGTCCTTTGACTGCCGCCCACATGTGCATGTGCATACAAAATAAATAAACAATAAAAGCTCAGTACCTGGTGTGGGTAAAATACTAACATCTAGGTCTACTAGACCCTAGACCTCGTAACTACAGTGCAGAGTCTAGGGTCTAGATGTCTGTGGGAGAATTTGACCACTGTAGCCATTATTTTTGTCACATACTAACTTATAATTTCATCCATCCAAATGGGTATATGGGTGTTTGTGTGTGTGTGTGTGTGAGAGAGAGAGAGAGAAAAAGAGAAAGAGAGAGAGAGAGAAAGAAAGAAAGAGGGAGAGAGGATATCATCTTTGGAAATTCTTAAGATTTATTTATTTTATGTATATGAGTATACTGTAGCTGTACAGATGGATGTGAGCCATCATCATGTGGTTGCTTGGAATTGAACTCAGGTCCTCTGCTTGTTCCAGCCCCGCTCGCTCCGGCCCAAAGATTTATTTATTATTATTATATAAGTACAGTGTAGCTGTCTTCAGACACACTAGAAGAGGGCGTTATATCTCATTATGGATGGTCGTGAGCCACCATGTGGTTGCTGGGATTTGAACTCAGGACCTTCAGAAGAGCAGTCAGTGCTCTTAACCGCTGTGCCATCTCTCCAGCCTTATCTTTGGAAATTTTGTGCAATGTGTTTTGATCCTATCCACTACCCACCCCCAACCACCACCCCCACCCTGCCCCAATCCCCTGACTCCCAGAGCTAGACCTTCAACACTGCAAATCTGACCTTATGATGGACAGCTTTAAATAGTTTTCTATAGCTCTGAATAAGATCCACTGGGCACTGAATGTCCTTTGACCCAGTGACACGGCTTCTCTGCTTGCCCTTCTTCCCTCATGGTGTATTTTCAAGGCACACAGGCCACCAGGGACTGCTAAGGAGCTACAGGTGCTAGACTTCCCATCTAAGGCATTTCCTGCTTCTTCCTGTGTCAGTCTAGTTTCAGGCTTCAGTCTGCCAGCAACCTGTTCCTCAGAAAGGCTCTTCCTGACCTCCTGGCCTGAATTACAGTTCAGAGTTTAGACTTTTGCTTCTCCGTCACCGCCATTTATTAGGTGTGTCATTAGATATCTGTCTGACCATTATGCTGTATAGCTCTATGATGACAGGGCTCATGTCTATCTTATTAGGCTCCATAGTCCCAGATCGACGGTCTTGGTCACTGTTCTGTGGCTGTGAAGAGACACCATGACCAAGGCAACTCTTATGAAAGAAAGCCTTTAATTGGGGCTTGCTTACAGTTTCAGAAGTTCGGCCCATTATCATCACAGCAGGGAACATGGCAGTGTGCAGGCAGACATGGTGCTGGGAAGTAGCTGAGAGTTCTACATCCAGATCTGCAGGCAGCAGGATGAAAAAAACACCGGGCCTGACTTGGGCTTTTGAAATCTCAAGGCCTTCCTCCAGTAACACACCTCCTCCCACAAGGCCACACTAACTCAAATATGGCCACACCTCCTAGTCCTTCTCAAGTAGTGTCACTCCCTGATGACCAGCACTCACACAGAACAACTTACTGGGGCCATTCTTATCTAGTACTGATTAAACAAATAAACCAAAACAAAAAAAAGTCTAAAGAGAGATTTTTCTAGAATGCATATATGCATATGTCTGTGTGTTGTGGGTATGTACACGTGCATATGGCCTATGGAGGCCAGAAGATGTTGGATCCTCTGGAGCTGGTGCTACACACAGTTGTGAGATGCCCAGTATTGGTGCTGTGAACTGAACCTGGGTCCTCTGGAGTGCAGCAAGCACAGCTGAGACCCCTTTTTCAGTCACCAAACTGGCTAATTTTGTTAGTTTTGTTGGTTTGGGGGCAGGCTTCCTTTAGCACAGGCTGTCCTTGAGCTTGTTATGTGGCAACAGTGACTTTGAACCCTTGATTTCCATTATCTGAATTTGTAGGGATAATATATGGAGAATAGGAATTTTTAAAATTTTGTAATTGTTGGGGGAAAATCAAAATAATAATATTTTATGGTAAAAAATTAAATTTCATATGAAAATTTAATTTCAGTATCAATAAAATGTTATTGTAACAGATCCTTCCGTTCAGGTCTACTGTATCGTTTTCGGTCATGCTTGCGCCCCAGCAGCTGAGTATAGCTTCAACAGAGACAGCACAGCCTGCAAAGCTCAAGACATCTACACTCTGGTCTTACATGGAAGGATTTGTCAGTCCCTGTGCAAGACAAGAGTATTTGGGATCTCTGGGCAGCTTGTGTTCAAAAGTCTCCTGCAGGTGGCTTTGCTCAGTTGTCAACTCCTTGCTTCTGTTGCTGAAACAGTGTTTCGTTTATTTCTGCTTAGTTGGTAGGATTAATTAAAGAGAGTTTCTTTTGTCCTTTGTTTTTCTTCTTCTCTATCAGCAGACACCCCC
>NW_022196905.1:66032644-66069809 GCF_008632895.1 Mastomys coucha | reverse complement strand
CCCCCCCCCCGCCCCATACACACACAAAGGAGATCAGTGTTTTGGTCATGTAACTATCTACCGCCGCTACCCACCCCCAGCATAATTTCCAGTTCTTTGGATAATCCATGAAATCCTATCCAAAGTAAAAAGTTGATTGCTGGTTTCAAGCACTTGAAATACAGTGCCTAGATGTAATTCTGTTGGCTCTTCTTTCTATATATGGGAACATACAGAATACTGCTTCCTGCTCTCTTTAAAGTATTCCAACTCTTTCAATTCATACTTTGCAGGACACTTGATAATACACCTTGAAGTCTAGCGTGATTTTAAGCTCATTTCTAAGTGGGTACTAATAACCATCAACACCACAGTGACAGAGGAGCCAAGTGTGGGAGACACAACCTCAGGAGTTGGAGCGAGAAGGACAGCAAGCCCACGAGTAATCTGTCAGAAAACTGGGTCCCCACCAAAAGTGGGGTGGGTGGGTGGGACAGCGCTTGCCTTGATTATGAGAGACTGGAAAGCCAATTCTCAGTCCCGCCAAAAAGAAAAACAAATAAACAACCATAAAAACTCGTCATGGTGAAAGCAAGCCATTTATTTAGTCGTTCAAGGACGTTAATTTAAAAAAAAAAAAATTAGGGCTGGAGAGATGGCTCAGTGGTTAAGAGCACTGACTGCTCTTCTGAAGGTCCTGAGTTCCAATCCCAGCAACCACATGGTGGCTCACAACCATCCGTAATGAGATCTGATGCCCGCTTCTGGGGTGTCTCAAGATAGCTGCAGTGTACTTACATATAATAAATAAATAAATCTTTAAAAAATTTTTAAAATTACCTACTGCATATGTGTTTGGGTGCTGGATTCAGTGGTACTTTCATGGCAGGGTAGACAAAAGGGCCTTTTGGCCTTTCTATGATGCCATTTGCTTCTCTAAGTTAAGTGATACATCCAAGATACGTGATGCGTCCATCACGGCTATTGAGCTAGAAAGCTAATGAAGACTCTGTCGTTTCTTTCTTCTTTCTCTGAACATTTTCCCACAGTAGTCGTCTTTAGAATGTAATCCCTTCTGTGATGAGAAAAGAGAAGGGAGATCACAAAGTATTAACAACCAACCATCAAATACTTTAGAGAAAGTTACAATGTTATTGGTAAATGCAACTCAGTTAATAGATGCGTTTTTGGGGGGTGGTGGTGATAGTGGTGGGGGTCTCAACTGTATTCATCACATACTCCCGATTAGAATATAATGTTTCCAGACTTTACCATGGTGTTGGGAGTTTCCTTTACAGGGTGGTCAGCCATTATAAACTATCCTGCCACGAGGAACTTATATTTGATTGGTTTGTGCTGTCACAAAATGATTTGTACCTATATCACCCCAACATGCTTCAGTGTGGTTTGGATTATCATAACTTTACCCTGGCACATAGTTTAGACAGACATTGGGCATTAACCTAAGTTATTAAAGGTTCAAGGGAAATGCATATGCCATATGGGTAAGATGTTATTTATTTAAACTTCATTTTGTGTGTGTGTGTGTGTGTGTGTGAGAGAGAGAGAGAGAGAGAGAGAGAGAGAGAGACAGACAGACAGACAGACAGACAGACAGAGACAGAGAGAGAGACAGAGAGGGAGAGATATTGAGAGAGAGTGTGTTGTGCAATGCAGGTATGCACACACACATGTGGAGATCAGAGGGTGACAGCTTCAGGGAGCTCTCTCCTTATACCGTGTGGAGGCAGAGTCTCCTGTTCTGCCTTGCTGCCTACTTGAGAGGCCTGCAAGCTTCCACCAGTTCTCAGTCACCACTTTTTGCCTCATTGCTCACCTTCGTAGTAGTGGTATCTCATTGCTCACCTTCGTAGTAGTGGTATGACGGATTTGTGCCGCCACACTGTGGCTTTTCACATGGTTTGTAGGAATTGAAGGTTGTCAGGCTTTTACAGCACCTACTCATATCCTTTGAGTCATCCTGCTGGTTCTAAAAATATTTTAAAAAAGAAAACTGAAATGTATATTGTTTTCCTCCTTGACAAAGAACAGGGGAATCCTCTAAGGATTCAAAAAAAATTTTTTTAAGAGCAGCAAAGTTTCCCAACAGAAGAGGAGGAACTCTATGAAGCATGGTAGATAAAAAAGGAACTCAGCCAGGCAGTGGTGGCACATGCACTTGGAAGGCAGAGACAGGATTTCTGAGTTTGAGGCCAGCCTAGTCTACAGAGTGAGTTCCAGGACAGCCAGGGCTACACAGAGAAACCCTGAAACAAACAAACAAATAAATAAACAAACAAACAAAAAAAGAAGGAACACAAGAGTTACTTAGGAAAGTCTCAGAAGCAAGGGTTAGGGAGATGGCTCAGCAGGGAAGAACACTGGCTGCTCTTGCAGAGGAGCCCGCTCTTAGCACCCACGTGGTGGTTTACAATCCTCTCTAGTTCCAGTCCCACATATCCAAGGGGTTTCTTCTGACCTCCTCCAGCTCCTATACACATGCGTGTGCGCACACACACATAGACACACAGACACATACACATACAAACACACACATATACACACATACACACACGGATATACACACAGACACACACATATATACACATACACATACACACACACACAAACACACACAGACATATACACATACACAGACACATACACAGACATGCACACAGATACACACAGATACACACACATACACGTGCACAGACACACATACAAACACACACACCAACACACACACAGACACACTCAAACACACAGACACACACACAGGCATACACACATACACACACACACACACACACACACACACACAAGCTCCAGAAGAAGCACTAACTTTTCTCATATATTCTGAAAGGAAACAAACAGTACGGTTATGATGATTCAGTCATACATACTTATCATAGGGCAAAAATTGATGATTTTTTTCTTCATAAATATTATGGGGAAATATTTTTTTCTTACTTTTTCAAATAATTTTTCTCCTTAGGAATATCATGGGGGAAAATGCTAAGAATATATTAATATCCAAACTACCTTTTGGGAAAGGTCAAACGGCCATGGAAATGGCTCAGGAATCAGAGTGCTCTTTGCGGTGGGTGTGGCTCATAGCTTTAATCTCAGAACTCAGCAGGCAGAACCTATGGATCTCTGAGGTGGAGGAGAGCCTGGGCTTAACTGTGAGCTCCAGCTCTGCCAGGGTTACACAGTGAGACCCTTGTTTGTTTGTTTTGTTTTTGTTTTAGGTTTTTGTACTAGCCTGAGGACCTGACTTAGGATCTTTAACATCTCTGTAAAAATCCAGGTGCATCCAGGTGCATATTTGAAAAGCTAGCATCTAGGAGGTGGAGACAGGAGGATCCCTGGGGCTCACTGCCCATCCAAATCCAATCTAGTTAAGTCACAAAGTTCTGTTTTCAGTGGGATAGCGTAAGGATTCCATACAGCTCCCACTTCCTGCCTTCACATTGATTCACATGCATCTGGATCTGCACATAGATGCATGTACATGAATTTGTGCACACATATATGTCACACATAGGCATAAAAAAACAGGTGGAAAGAAATCTTAGATCAAGTAATGTAAAGTGAAGAGTATTCTGGACTCACTTGGAGGTCCCTGAAAGTTCTTTACAAGATTAAAGCATTCAATTCAAAACTCATTGATTCTGAAGTAACTGTTTTCTAAATTTTTGCTCTTAAAATGTGCTCATTGCCAGATCTGGTGGCACATACTATCAATCAGGAGGTAGAGGCAGGCAGATCTCTTGAGTTTGGGGCCAGCTCTGGTCTACAGAGCTAGTTCTAGGACAGACAGGCCTACATAGAGGAACTCTGTCTTGAAAACACTTTAATAAAACAGTTCCTATGTTTAATAATGAGAAGAACGGGACATGTTTTATGTATTATTTATTGGTTATACTATTACTTTGCAAAACAAAGAGTTGATGTACTTTATGTCAGTTCCCTATTATCTTTGAATATTTCACAAGTGTATGAAATAAAGGGTGTGGAAGGATAGATAGCCTGGGTGACACCTTGGGACAGAAGATAGATTTATAACAGAATTTCATGAAATTGCAACGGCCTTAGAATGGTACTCAGGCCTAGACCGGACTTCACGTGTGGGCTAACTTCTCTTCCTTATCATTTCAGTTTGCTGTGCCCTCATGGAGAGCCTTCCCTGAGGCCAGCTATTTATCTAGTTAAGTGATGTGGAAGCAAAGGTACACCTGTGTGGCCCTGCTCTTTCAGAGCAGACGAGGATGGTAAAAGAGACAGAGCCCAGCAGTGGTGGCGCACGCCTTTAATCCCAGCACTTGGGAGGCAGAGGCAGGCAGATTTCTGAGTTCAAGGCCAGCCTGGTCTACAACCAGGGCTACACAGAGAAACCCTGTCTCGAAAACACCCCCCACCCCCCAAAGAGAGAGAGAGAGAGAGAGAGAGAGAGAGAGAGAGAGAGAGAGAGAGAGAGAGGAAGCATCTAGCTTCTACAGTGTGAGGCCTGTCATCAGAACAGTCCGCACTCAGTAAGAAAGTCCCACCAAGAATAAATCAGGGAGGGCCTCATAGGGAAAGCCATGCCCTGGACTGGGCCAGCCACTTGATGGATGACTAGGAAAGTCTTCCAGGAAGGAGAGAAGGAAAAGTGAGACTCACAAAGGGCGCCATGTGGCCACAGGCACTGAGGCGTGACTGTCAAGGAGGAAAGATCAGGGAAGAAACTTGAGAGGTAGCCTCGAGCCAGGTTATGAAGGGGCTTCTTTGTTTTGTCCAAGCGCTTAGATGATACTCAGTCCATGCCTAAAGAAATCCCTACAGTATTTTAAGTAGGATTGGAAATCCTTCCAGAAAGCCCCGTCCTGGGCCTTCCTTTCTCAGTCAGTAGAATAGGCTGGGCTGTAAAGTAACTGGTAAGTGCTGTGTTTCAGGGCTGCTCTCAATGGATGCCACCTAGTTACCAGGAAAACACATTTAACTATGGAAAGTGGGCGACCTGGGCCTTCTCTAAGAAACCAAGGAATCTGCCCAGAAGTTTTGTTCTTGTGCTATTTTCAAAATATGTATTTTGATTTTAAACGTAAAGATAGTAACTACACGTATTTTTCAGCCGTGTTTAATGTATTATGATCCACCCAGGGTGATTAGTGTTTCTGTCTCCTTACAACACATCTATCATTTCTCACTGTTGACGGCATAAATTCTACTACCTATCCTGAACTATTCAATTGACTGTTTTTTTTTAACTGTATCTACCCAAGTATACTATAGAACATGAAAAATTTGCTCTTTCTAGGGAAGTATGATGTATATGCCTGTAATCCCAGCATTTGGTGTGATGGAGGTAGGAGGATGGGGAGTTCTAAGGAAATCTTCAGCCATATAGTGAGTTCGAGACCAGCCTCCTTGCCATGTGTGTGGACTGAAATGGACTGAATACGTCTGTCATGGACAAGCACAGAATAATTATAAAACAACTCAGTGTGAAAGGTGGTAAGCTTAGCGTAGTCAGTTAAATAAAAGAGAGCCTAAAAGTAATTATAGCCTGCCTTCTGAGGTCACGAGCCCTGTGGGCTGGTGCAGAACAGAGCAGCAGTAAGCTGGACCTCATAAAGCAGGTGCTTTAGACAGAGCTGAAGATTTTACCTAGATTCACACAAAAGCTACAGCTGTGTATACACTTACTACCAGGTGCCTCTATCTCACGAATAGTATATTAGAATAGTCGTATTATTATAATCTAGTGGACAGCCAGAAGCCAGAAGTAGTCTCAAACCTGGGGTTGAGTAAGAGCTAGGAGTATAACTAAGCAGCAGAGTGCATATTTAACATGTGCAAGGCCCTGAATTCCATCCCTGGCACTGAGAAACGAAGCAGAACCAAAGAAAAACCCAACACAAAACCAAAAGTGAAGTTTATAAGCAGTAAATGAGGATCTTGAAAAAGAACATATATGTGCCTACACATATATGGATGGATACACATATATACAGTTGACTGCACACATGTACACGTGTATAGTTGGCTTTAACTCCAGGTTCCTTATCTTCATTCAGATTTAGTCAGTATGGATGGAAAATATTGGGAGGAAGGGGGATTTAAATTATTATTGGCATGCACTATGTAGCAAGTCCTGCCCTGATTATGTCTGTACTGAATATGTACAGATGTTACTGGTCATCATTCACTCATTGATTCAGTAGAATAGTGATTATCATAGCACTGACATTGTATTAGGTATTAGAAACATTCCAGAGATTATTTTCAATATGTGGAGGATCCTGTAGGCTACATGCCAATGGCATGTGATTTTTCTATGAGACCTGAATAATGGAAGATTAGGGTATCCTTCAGGGTCTTTGAAGAAATTCCCTTGAAGATATGGGAAAGAGGAATGACTATCTAGAGGAGTAGGTTGGTTAGAGGGCTTAGTTAAAGGCCATTATCGGGTATTTGTATTTGTGAAGGCCTTATAAAACATCTAATTTCCCATCTCTTGTCTCAGGCGTGTGACAATCATGAGGGGCTGAGACTTTAGCTCACTGGTAGAGGGCTTACCTTGAATGCATGAATCCCTAAATTCAATCCCACTACTGCAAAAATGTATAAACAATTCAAAACGATCTACAAACACCAACCAAGCCCTGCCTCTCTTATTGCTCCTCAATAAAAATGGCTCTCTGTCCCTGAGCTCAGGAAAAAAGCCTTAGCTCTCAACTGTCTACACTTAATTCCCTTTCTAAGCTGGACTGGCTTTTAGGGTGCCACTGGGCACAGCCACTTTGTTGGCGTACTGGACTCCACGGGTGACTGCTGCACCTGTAGGGATGCTCTGAGGTCAAGAGTCTCAAAGACAATCGCAAAGAGGGAGAGAACACTTACCCGTTCTTTAGTATTTCTCGGTGGGTCCCAAAGCCATAATCACACTCAGTTTTTCTGGAAATAATCTTCGTTTCCTATATCTCTGGAGCAGGAACCTGATGCTAAGCTAATGCAGATTCCGAGGCTGTCGCAGGATCCCTCTCCTTTAATGAACAGGGTTCTGCTACTGTCAGGTTTCTTCCTGACAGACTTCTCCCTCTTCCTTCGGGTAGACGTGCTTTTCCCCACGAAAGGTACCACTGTCCCTCAAAGACTAGCCCTCTGGTGCTCACATCTGTAGCAAGAAGGACTTTGAGAATATCAGCACAGAGGACGATATGTTTAATATTTCCAAAAAATTAACGTAGACCCGCGCAAACGCCAGTACGACACACAGGACGTGACCTAAACGGAACTTCTAATGGGAAGGACTTAACGCTTTTCTGAAATGTACGACTGCAAGATAAACAAGGAAACCCCTAGGTTCGAAGACACCTTCGGAAACTCTTCCGGGTGCGTAAAGCCAGAAAGTCAAGAGTGTGAGCAGAGTGGACAGGGAGTGTGAACTTCATTAATTCTCAAGAGCCAGTACTAGGATTTCAGGTGTTCTCATTCCATTCACAAAACAGCAGGATTGGGTTCTCAGGATCCCACAGCTGGTGTGGTGTGCTTCTTATCTGAAGATTTTTGCATCCTTTCCACCTCCCTTTCCCGCCTTTCTCAGTATAGGCTGTTTGTGCTCGACCTCTACCAACATTTAAAGGGACAGAGGCTTTGATGGTGCCAAAGTAGACTTTAATGACCGTCTTTCAGCCGTCCAGGGAGAGTGATAATAGGTAAGGGGCGTGCAGACTTGCCCTTCCTTGCCCAATCAGGTGCACAGGAAGATGTCTTTCTACCAATAAAAATAAAGTTAGCTTTCCGGAGGCGGGAGGGTGAGCCGTGACTGCCAGTTCTCCAAAGCAGCGTTGGAGGCGAGGACCGAGAGTGATTAGAGGTAGGTCCAACCCGGGGAAGGGGGCGGGGCGAAGGTGGGGAAACTCTGAGCGGCGGGGAGGCCGGCCAGTGGAGGGTGAGGACCGCTGTTCCTGGTGTAGCGTCCCTGGCCAATCAGGAAGGCGAGTGGGTGGGCGGGGCAGGGAAGGGGTGGGCAGAACTCGCAGCACCGCCGGGCGCCCGTCGGGCTCTGGGAGAGACAGAAATCCGGTTAAAATCAGAGTCGGAGGGAGGTTTAACCACGGATCGGTCCCGATCGGATTATTCCTTAAAGGGGACGCGCCATTGTCAAAGAGAACGGAGCCTGGGGCCCGAGGGCGGGGACCGGCGGCGCTGGAGGAGCGAGGCAGCTGCACAGGACTGGGGACCTGGTAGGTGCTGTTTGGGGAAAGGCGCTTCATTTCACTTTCTCTTCCAGCGCGGGGGCAGGATCCGGGATGCCCGGCGACCGTCGGCCGTGGGATCCCGGGTCCCCGGCCCTGGCCCGGCTGCCCTTCTTGCTGCGAGCCGCGAGGGAGGCGGATCGGGATGGGCGGCTGCGGCGCCGGCTGGGGAGGCTCCTAACGGACGCGGGCGCGGTACTGAGCCAGGGTCAACCGAAAGCCCGTCGGAGCTGCGGCAGACCCGTGGGGGAGCACCGCGCGCCCCGCTCTGCTGCGCGCCTCCTTCCCGGCCCGTGCCCGGCTCTACCCGCGCGCCCGGCTGCCCTGGTCGCGCGCCGTCGTCTCCACGCTCGCTCCGCTCTTCCCGCGCGCCCGGCCGCCCTGAGCGCGCTCCCTGCGCCGCTCGGCGCGCCGGCTCCGTTTTCGCACGCCGCGGGTTTACCGCGGCCCGGGAACCGCCCGGCGAGGAAGCGGGCGGCGGGGCGGTGGCGGCTGGCGCTGCTGCAGCGTCGCTCACCCGACCGGGCTGAAGGTGCCGGCAGGCGGCCTCGGGAGGAGAGGCGGAGGGCCCCGCGCAGCGCGCCGAGGTTGCCGGCCCGGTCGGGCATTGTCCGCGATCCTCCGCCGCGTCTCTCCGCCCACCGTTTGCGGTGCTGGGAGGGGTGCGGACCTGGGCGCCGAGCCCACTCATCCTGAAGCGACGGCGCACCCCCGGACCCGCGCCTTCCGGAGCCGGGGTCGGCCCGGCGGACGCCACAGTCACCGCCCGCGGCCGGGCCTGTGCACCCCGGACCACCGGCTTCGTGGACACCGGCGCTGGCTCCTCGCGGGCCGGAGCTCTGCCTTGCAACTTTTCTTTGCCTTCTGATAGGAGTTGTTGCTTCCGGGCGGCAGGTTCTCCCGGCCCGGCCGAGCCTCATTTCTTGCATCTGCAGAGGCCGATATCTAAGGCGACCTGGGGCCTGAATGCTTTCGGTCTTCACTACCAGCCCAGCTTTGTTCCTCACTACCTACAATCGCTTTTCTTGTGGACTTTCGAGGATATGGGACCAGGATAAGTTCCAGACTGCGGTTTTAATAAAAGAATAAATAAAGGGGCGGGGGAACTGGCTTGAGGGGCTAGCGTTTTTGACTGAGCTAAATGTGCTTTAACCTTTGAACTGGGAAAAGTATTACCCGGACTCTACGACAGAAGCTCTTTGGGGAGAGTAGAAGGAAAAGAAAGTAATGCAGATTGCCAGGGTCTGTAGGATTGGGGGGAAAAACAATGAACAACTTTTGATGAAAATAAAAGTTGGTTTTATAAACTGCTGTTCCGCCTAGCAGGTGCCTTCCATAAAGTTGATCTCCCCTACTGAATGCAGGCATTGTAACTCCTTGCAGGCAGGCACTCTTGCTATTGGTGAATCAAATAAGAGGTCTTTGCACTGCGAACGTTATGGCCGTGTTGGACTTGTCAAAACTTGCAGCAGAAATCATAGCTAGGAACAACACATCCCTTGTTGGAGTCCTTATTTAGAAAAGAATGTTTTCATAAGCCGTCATTTTGACAGTTTCTTAAGCAATGGTTTGTAGAGCGCTTGGAGGCAGCAAGCTGCAACCTTATCTAGGAAGTAGTATCCGGCGTGTGATTCTTTGGTCTTATTTTTGTTTCTTATTTTCAAACGTAGCATCTGATCCTGGATGCCTTGTGCTCTGTTACAGTATTTTGTACTTTGCAAGAATGAATTTTGTTGAGACACCTGGCCTGGGTGGCTTTTTTCTTCCTTCAAGGCAATGCAGATTTTAAAATTTGTTTATCATTAAGCTACCTTCTAATAACTTTTGAATGAATGCTGAAAGTTCCCAATCTCTACAGTAATAACACAGAAACTATATTTGGGAAACAAGTCCAACTTGAGACATTGATACTTGATTGAGAGAATTCTTTTGTTCCACCTATTATTTTAACTCTCCTGTGCAAACAATATCAGGCAAGTACCTGGGCATAATCTTCCTTGCTTATTATAGGAAGTAGGTGCTTAAAACAAATTTAAAATTTCCTGTTTTTACTTATTTATTTAGTGGTGTATTTAGACAATAGACTTTCTGAACTTTAAAAGGCGCACACAAAAAGAAAATGTTCAGGAATACTTACCTTTGAAACGCCTATGCTTTATGTGCCGAATGGCCTGTGTTCCTCTGTGGTTTCCGGGTACCGCATACATATTTCTAGATAACTATGAGTGTTAGACTGTGCTTAGAGATTCTCCGGAGACCTGGGATGGTCCACTCTGCATTATTTCTTTCAGATCCATTGTGTAACTATATACCCAGTAGAGGAACTGTTTGAGGTCTGGCAGAAAAGATACTATCTTATAAAGACTGTGGAAGATACATTTTTCTCTAACTGATACATATAATGCAAACTGCTCTCCCACTGAGCTGTATCCTCAGACCTGATGAGATAGTTGTAATGGAAAGTTCCTACAGTAAGGCTTGAACCCAGGCCTTCTTGAATGCTAGCAAACCATAGGACCCCTGAGTCCAACCCTCAACTTCCTCTGTCCCCACTGGAAAACAACAAGAACAAAATTGTTTCTGAGCAAGATTATACCAATAAACAAAAAGCAGTTCGTTTTCAGACAAAGCTATCTTAGCTGCAATATTCTTTGTTGCTTTATAAAATTATGACTTAATTCTATAATACCTGTTAGACAGCTGTCTTCTGCAGTGACATCTACTATCAGTGTCTGTTAAGTACCTGCATGTTTAAGTATGGGAGATAGAGTAGAAATAGATGACAATCTAATTCAGAACTTTAATGGAAGGAATTAAAGTTACTCTCCCTGGGAGAAAGACAGGTGTGTACTCCGTCCAGAGTAACAGTGACTCCGGAATCATGGGTAAAGAAACACTGAATGGAAGAAACCTAGGTGATGTAGGAAATTTCACCTAGGTGGTGTAGTAAGACCTAGGTGATGTAGTAAAGTATTTTACATAGGATATTTTAGGTGAGGGTTGGATATGAATGCCACTGTTTTAACTACAAATCTCTGAAGTATTTTGGGGCCATCAGAGCTTGAGCTGTGAATTCAGCTGTTGTTTCCTTCAGAATGGGCAGGTCCCTTCCATCCCAGGCCAAGCACATCACCTTGTCTGTAAGTGGGCCCTCTGTCCTCTTCATAGAAGTGATTTCTCTTTCCTTTTTGGGCCTGTGCAGAGCAAGCCTTCTTCTTGTCTGTTGGTTCAGTATGAGCACCTGTATGTTTCTGTCTTTAGATTGTAGAGCTTGGCTGAAGTTGGAACCCTAACATGTTTACTGCTGCCTGAAGTGCCTGGGCAGTTTTATTAGTTCCCCAGTATTCTATAAACCAAGAAGTACAAAGAAACTTCAGTACTTGCTTGCATTCAGAGGAAAGTCCTTATGTGAGTGTAAAGGAAACACTTTTCCTTATCACTAACGTTCACATGCTCATTGATAAGACGCGTTTAGACATTAAGACTGTCCCATAATATTGCTCACTCCTGTAACCCTTGCTAGAGGGTTACTGTCTTAATTTTTCGACTTTTGTTCCTTTATTACAACCTCGGAACCATCTTAAATGATTTTTCTTGAAAATCTTAGCAAGTTGTGATTATTGCGAATGGAGGAAAAATAGTAATATTTATGCAATTCTTATTCTCCAGGCTTTGTAATTCTGTCCCCCCCTTCCTTTCATTGAATAGAAGATAGAAGGCTGCCATTAGCGTGTTTGTGGGTGTAAGGGTTAAAAAAAAAAGGATCAGCTACAGTGTGCTGAAACATCCTACCTGCCTTTACCCTGTATATGTTTGTTTGTTTACTATAAAAGGAAGTGTTTTATTTATTTCTTTTTATAATACATCCTAAGCATAATTTCTTGGTAGTTTTTGATTTGTGCAATCTCTCTCTTTTTTTTTAAGACTTATTTATTTAATGCACATGAATATACTGTAACTGTGTTCAGACACACCAGAAGAGGGCATCAGATCTCATGACAGATGGTTGTGAGCCACCATGTGGTTGCTGGGAATTGAACTCAGGACCTCTGGTAGAGCAGTCAGTGCTCTTAACCACTGAGCCATCTCTCCAGCCCTGATTTGTGTAATCTCAAGAGAGAACTTTTAAGGAATTGCATTGAGGTTCACAACTCACTCTTCAGATATTTCACCGAGAAACCTAGCTTTGTTCCTGATGGGATCCCAGAAGGGGTTTTGCCGCTCATTCCGTACAAGCAGCTGCGGTGTAGGCTGAGGAGGTAGGTGAGTCTATGCTAGGTGCTCCTTTACGGGACTCCAGACGAGTAAGTTCTCTCTAAGGTTTCAAAATGGAAAATCCAGCTGCTGTCAGAGAGGTAGCCTCGTCACGCACGGAAAGTCTTCATTAGTAAGTGTGGGGAGTTATGCCTGCTGTGGGTGCTGGGGCTGGCATAGAGGATTGGGTTAAGTCTGTGAAAGTCACCTGTTAGCTATTGCTCTGTGTGGCCTCTCTCAGGGTGTCCTGGCATCCACACCCCACCTTCCTAGGAGGTGGGTTCAGGTGTTCAGTGCTTGGTGGCTTAAACCTGTGAGGCCCCCTAGACTTGTTTTTTGGCATTTCAGACACTGCCACTCCCTGTGGGCAGGATTTTTCTGCCATTCACTCCTAGAGAACAACATTGTGTGAGTATGTCTGCATCCAATCAAGTCCTCCATATTTTGCTGATGGAGTAGTAACACACTTCTCTTTAATCTGAGACACTAAGATAAATCAGGGCTTTTGCTACCATTTGTGGATTTTCTTTTCTGTGGAAAAAAAAAATCACCCTTGTTTAAAATTCATTGTGAAGTGTTTGACTTTTACACAGGGGCCTTCCTTACCAGCTCCCCTTGACCTTTGTGTTTGGGAGGGAAAGAGTTGAACTGTTGAGAAACAAGGGACCATGAAAATCTGAAAACTGGGGTCAGCCAGTCCAGGAAAGCATCTGACTGAGAGGGTAGTCCTGTGGAACTTGACCGTTAAGGTCAGGATTAGTCAAGATGGGCGAGGAGAAGCTAGAGAGATGATTTAGTGGGTAAGAGCATTTGCTGTTCTTGTAAACAACCCAGGGTGATTCCAAGCACCCTCATGGTGGATCCCAACCGTCTGTAACTCCAGTTCCAGGGCATCTGACACCCTCTTCTGGCCTCCATAGGCAACACACACATGTGGTGCACTGATATACATATAAACTAAAACATAACACGTAGAATGAAAGCAAAATCTTAAAGGGAGAAATGCAGGTGGAGTTACGAAATGCTTTAAAAATTAAAAACATTTTCTACAGCTGTTGGTCTATTTAATGTGTGTGTAGATGGAGGTCAGAGGACAACGTGTGGGGATATGTTACATTCCTGTGCCATCTGGATCTGTGGTATTGCCAGTCTTGGTGGCAAATACTTTTGCTCACTGAGCTTTGTCACTGGCCCAGGAATTACAAAATTTAAGCAACAGTTTTATTGAAATTTAATTTCCATGCCATCTTCACTCCTTTGATAGTCAGCGCTTTAAAGTTGAGTGTGTTTTGAATCCCATTACCACATTTAGCTTGAGAACTTTCTGGAGTCTCATCTTGATTCTGCCCTCTAGCCCTAGGCAACCCTACATGGTGTCTTTATAGGTTTGGCTGTTCTGAATATTTTGTCTCCATAAAAAGTAACACTTTAATTACTGTTTTAATTACTGTTGTATTCTGGTCCCTTTCATTGTGTTTAAACCCGAGGAGTAGATCCATGTGCCTGTGGTTTTTTTCTGCAGCACCAAGTGAAGATGAGAAGTAAAAGGAAGCTGTCTAAATTCTTTTTTTTTTTCTGTTTTTTCGAGACACGGTTTCTCTGTGTAGCCCTGGCTGTCCTGGAACTCACTCTGTAGCCCAGGCTGGCCTCGAACTCAGAAATCCGCCTGCCTCTGCCTCCCAAGTGCTGGGATTAACGACATGCGCCATCACTGTCTGGTTTATCTAAATCCTTATTTTCCCAGAGCCTAGAGAATGATGAGAAAAGATGTTTTGCTTAGGAAAAATCAATGGACTCTCTTTGGTAATACTTCTTTCCATCAAAAGCCAGGGCAGTCCTTCAGTGAATTCTAATCCTGCTGTACATGTGACCCTGCAAGTGGTTAAAACTCAAAACTCTGCCTCAAAGCTTGATTTGCCTTGCTGTCCATGTTGGGATGATCCGAGCAGCCCCTAATACCTTTTGGTAGCTGATCTCTATGATCCACAGGTGATATTATTTTTTTAATGGAAAATAATTTTTATATAATATATTCTAATCCCAGTTTTCCCTCCCTTATCTCCTCTTAGATCCTTCCCACTATCCTACTCTAGGCCTTCTCTTAAAAAAAAAAAAAAAAAAAAAAAAAAAAAAAAAAAAAAAAAAAAAAAAGCCAGAGAAACAGACACACATACACACCCCATACAAACACAAAACTGGAAACCATAATGAACAAGCAAATGATCAAGAAGGTAGAAAATGCCTAAGCAGTGAAATATGAGACAAAATTCTTCAAAAGACACCATTGGGCCCATTGTGCGTTGGTCCTCTCCTGCTGGACCGGCCCTTAAGTGCATCCATGGATAATATCAAGCACGTCATTTTCTTTCCCATTGATTGGAGTTCCTAGCTTTCTGTTCATGACTTTGTACAGTTCTGAGTGGTGCTGGGGATCAAACCCAGGGCTAGGCAAGGACTCTACCAACTGAGGCCTCCCTAGCCCAGGGCTTTGTCTCTTGGGGATTCCTGAGAATGATCCTTTTTGATGAAACCCAGCACTTTCCGGCTGGGAACAATAGAAAGTTCACACCAGCTGTGTTGTCCTGTGTAGGTGCCAGCCATTGTCAGACAGGTCTATTTCAGAATACCCTCACTAAAGAGGTGTTGAAGTGTTGGCTTGTTTGTCTGAAGGCTGTCTAAAAGTTGATTAAAAAGAAGCATTCGTTCAGCACAGCCTTGTATTTTATTATTTATTATATTATTTTATTTATTATTATTTATTATTATATTTTATTATTTATTATTATTTTTTAATATATTTTTACCCTTCATTTGTGCATGTGAGTCTGCTTGCGTTGTTTGCCATGGTGCATGTGTGGAGTTTGGAGGATTTGGTTCTATCCTTCAACCATGTAGGTCCCAGGAACTGAAGCCAGGTTGTCAGGCCTTGGTGGTAAGTGCCCTCATCTGCTGAGCCATCATGCTGGCTTCAGTGTTCTATCTCAGATTGTAAAATATTCATATGTGCTTTCTTGTTCCTTAAATGGATTTCACTGTAATATTCCAACTTCTTAGGACTTGTTTTTTCTCTTTTGTTATGGTATTTATTTCATGGTGATTTTCATGCATGAATTTAGTTCAATATGAAAGGATGCTGGAAACCTAAGTACAGTTTTAATTTTCTATTTTATTTTTAAAAATGTTTATTCTTATCCTGTGTGTAATGGGTGCTATCCCTGCCTGCATGTCTGTGCATCCTGTGTACACAGTGTCTGCTGAGGTCAAGAGGAGGGTGTCAGATTCTCTGTAGCAGCTGACTGGGTGCTGGGAACTGGATCTGGACCCTCAGCAAAGAGGAACCAGAGCTCAAAGTCTCCAAGCCCATGGCTGACTTTGAGTCTGGAGGGGGCTGTGAGCCAAGAAATCCCTGACACTGTCACCTGCCAAGGCTGGAAAGCGGATTCTCCTTGGAGCCTCCAGGAACATATCTCTCCGGACACCTTGAGTTTAAGCCCAGCAAGACCCATTTTGGGATTCTGACATCCAGATTTGTGACGCGTGCTTTTGTTATTTAAGATACTAGTTCTGTGAGGTTTTTCTTAGTGATTTGTCTCTACATATATACTCCAGGAGCTGAGCCCACATTTTATTTTCTATAACCTGCTCCAAACACACTTAGATCTTTTCAGAGGAGTGAAGAAATTGTACCTTTTATCCTTTGCCCACTTGAGCACCAGAATCCCCATTCCCTCCAGCTCTGTACGCCCATCTCTTTCACACTGTGTTGGGGTCCACACAGAGCTGTCTTATTTGGAGAAACCTGTGCTTGATCCTGCTTTCAGTAATCACACTTGCTTCCCTCTGATGAGGTGGACAGCCTCACAACATTTCTGCATTGTTTCTCGTGGGTGCTCTAGATCCAGGTTGATTTTGGGCAGGATGGCTGCTTGTGATGAAGTTAGGAGAGAATGGGGGAGGTTTGTCCCCTGAAGCATTCTGCTGTAAACAGTAAACAATTAACAAACAATTAAAGTGGCAAAGAGTAGCAAGTGCTGGCTGTGGAGACAGTAGCAGCTTTCATGAAAAGGCCATTTCAGACTAACCGATGCCGGAGTGAGTGGGCCTCTTCCAATGAAAGGAACTGGGGAAATGGGCTTCAGTAACATGGTATATATTACGAGAAACAGAGACGCTGGCCACTTAAGTTGTCTTACATTTTGTAAATACATGAAAGTTCTGTGAGCTGTCGTGTGTGGGTGCTGGGACCGAATGCAGGCCCTCTATAAGAGCAGACAGGGCTCTTAACTGTTGGTTCATCCTCTCAAACCCCAACTTTAAAACACTTATTTTTACCTTACTTATGTATTACTTATTTTTGTGTGTCATGTTTATCTGCGTGCCCATGCCGTAGTCTGTGTATGGAGGTCTGGGACAGCTTCTCCTATAGTCTCTTGGATTCTAGGGATTGAACGTGAACTTGGGTCATTGGGCTAGGTGTCAAGGGCCTTTCACCTCAGAGACATCTCCGGGTTCTACCTACTGAACTTCATAACATTGAGGAAAGACTGGGCGGTGGTGGCGCACACCTTTAGTCCCAGCACTTGGGAGACAGAGGCAGGCGGATTTCTAAGTTCGAGGCCAGCCTGGTCTTCAGAGTGAGTTCCAGGACAGCCAGGGCTACACAGAGAAACCCTGTCTCAAAAAACCAAAAAAGAAAAAAAAAAGTTGAAAAAAGATTTGGGAATGAAACAGAATTACAAACTTAAGTGCTAGTCAATTGAGAACCTCAAGATTGTTGATCTCAAGTCGGATGATGTCTTGACTAGGGCTTGCCTTAAGGGATGCATACTCCTTTTTAATTTTTTTTTTTTCTGAGACAGGTTTTCCTGTGTAGCCTTGGCTATCCTAGAATCCCAGTCTGTAATCTATAGACCAGGCTGGCCTCAAACTCTCAGAGGCCTGTCTCTGCCTCCTGAGTGCTGGGACTAAAGGTGTCCATCATTACTACCTGGTTCATACCGATATTTATTTTTATTTTTTTTTTTGCTATAAAATCTCAGGTTTGAAATTTAGTATAATCTAATCTGATTCATCAGTTACTATGTGCCTGTCACCTGCATCCATGTGCTCACCTGTATGTGCAGTGTTGAGGCCAGAGGTCAGCGTAGGGTGTCTTCATCTGTTGCTCCTCCTTCTCCCTTTGCTTCTTCAGTCAGGCCCTCTCACTTCCGTCCTGGCCATCGAGCTTCTGTAGTTGGACAGTGTCGGAGTCCGGGGCAGACGTAATCTGCCATAGTGTGCTTGCGGAGGTCTGTTCTCTTCTACTCCATGCGATCCTGGGGTAGAGGTCAGGTTGGTAGGCCGCCACTCAAGCACCTTTGTACACTGAGCCATCTCACTGGCCCTTAATTACATTTTTAAATGGATGTCCTATATGTGTACTGTATGAGCCGAGTAAGACAGTTATGTCAAATTGACTTGTCTTTTTTTTTCCCCTAAGAGAGTATTAAAGTGAAGACAGGAGAATGTACATTGTACATTCTGGAGACAGGAGAAGATACAGTGTAACTGGACTTCAGCCAAAGAGTGGACATTATTTATTTCTCTGTTGTTGGTGGCTTATTGGCTAGACCACTGACCATACAATTAAGTAGAAATGTGATCGGTGGAGTGAGTCATCTCTGTAAAGGTTCATGAGTCAAAAGCTGGTGACAGGTGGATGCAAACTTCTAGGGTGACGCTTAAAAGTGTGTTTCTCTCTCTCTCTCTCCCTCTCTTTCTCTCTCTCTCTTTCTCACACACACATACACACACACACACACACACACACACACACACTAAATGATCACTGTGTCTATCAAATGCTTGGGTGAAATGAATTTTGTGGGGTTAACTTACTGAAAATAGCAGCTGTGGCGGAAATGTCAAAGGCTACATGCTGTTTTGATGGGGCAGGATGTAAAAGTCACATACATATATGGGCTCACAATCCATCTGCGCCATTACAGGGATGGGGGAGCCGTGGCTGACTACAGACAATAAGCTCAGTGTGGACTTAGAAAGCAAAGTGACTCCCGTGTTCACAGAATGGTAACCTGGACTAAGGGGAGGGTGCTGTACAAGGTCGGTATCCGGCACGGTGTGGTGGTAACATCTCCAAATGGGCCAGAAAACAGAAGACCAAGTGTTGGTAAGGAGACAAGCCAGGTTAAACCCTCATCCGTTGCTGTGGAAGTGTAGGATGGTGCAGCTTGCTGCTGCAGGGAACCAGTTCAGAGTTTCCTAAACCAGCTTACCATGCACGGAGCGCCCATCCGCACCTCCTTCCCCCATAACCCCATTCCTAGGTGTTCACGTCAAAGAAGTCACAACGGTTATTCACAAATACTTTGGACAGTGGGCAGCAAATGTAGTTAGCAAGGTGCTAACTCATTGGCATGGCTGTTAGCGAAAGAGAAGTAACATGTGGCTAGGATGCCGAGATGAAAATGTCAGGCACCCCAGGCAGGAATGTGTTTGAGCACAGCCTTAGTGGGAAACTTTGTGGGATGGCTTCAAAAAAAACCAGAGTGTGTGTCGAGAAGGAAGTATATTGGTTTGGGGAAGAGGTATGTACTCTTGTTGGAAATAGCTTGGCTGTCCATTTAGAGGTGTGGGTTTTTACCTTAGTTCAACACATTGTGTCACTAAATAGAAATTAGTTAAACAAAAATGCTATTGAAAGTCTAGCCTTTCCAACAAATGGTGCTGAGACACCTGATTCCCACATCATAAGGATGGATTTGAACTCCTCCTCCCTCATACTATTCATTAACTAAATGTGAGTGGGTGATCTCAGTGTGAAATATTGAAATTCCTAGGGGGAAGAAGTTGTAATGACCATGTGCCAGGGAAAGCCATTTTGACTAAGACCCAAACCACAAGGAACAGAAAAATTGGTAAATTGGTTTTCATTGAAATGAAAGATGGTTGTGCAGCAAAGGATACTATTAAAGTGGAAAGATGACTCACTAAATGAGAAGCAGCATTTGCAAGCCATCACTCAGAAGGACTTGGGTCTAGAAGATAAAGGACTTACTTAGGTTCAAGCCAGACTGGGTCCTAGTGTGGGTTCCTAGAGACAGGAGTGGGCACAGGTTCACACCCCTAACCAAGAAGCTATACACGACTGATATTTGCTTGTAAAGGAAATAGTCATCTCCTCCAATGGAGTCTCACTTGTATGTTACCCATACTTCTGTGCAGACCCCATGCTCAGGAGTAGATGGTCAATATAGAATGAACTCAATGGTTTTTTTGGTTTTTTGGTTTTTCTTGGTCTTTCAAGACAGGGTTTCTTTGTATAGCTCTGGCTGTCCTGGAACTCACTCTGTAGACCAGGCTGGCCTTGAACTCAGAAATCCGCCTGCCTCTGCCTCCCAAGTGCTGGGATTAAAGGCGTGTGCCACTACTGCCCGGCCCTTCAATGGTATTTTTGAAGACTTTTTGACTCATATTATTTTGTTTGGACATTTTCTAAAAAAATTGGTCTTTTGCTTGTTTACTTTATTTCTGATTTTATGTCTTTGTGGTATTGTGTGGGCACGTGTTTCATTTTTCTAAATTTTTATTTTATTTTTTTTGAAGTGAGAAGGAAAGGGCTCGGCGTTAAATGGATAGGGAGGAACTGGTGGAGGGAAAAAACATCACAACACATTGTATGAAAAAGTCATTTTCAGTAAAAGAGGCAGCTGGGTATGATGGCACACACCTTAATCCCATCACTCGGGAGGCAGAAGCAGGCAGATCTTTGTGAGTTCGACACCAGCATGGTCTGCAAAATGAGCTCTAGGACAGCCAGGGCTGTTAGGAAACAAAAGATAAGTCACGGAACCTAAAATGATTAGTAAATTCCATGGCAGAAGAGTTCTTAGTAAAAGCTGTCAAAAGATGAGTTGAGTGGAATATTCAGAGATTTCTAGTCTTGTGATAGAATTGATAATTGAAATCCCCACCTCCCTCTTCAATTTTCTTCAGCAAGGCTGCAGTCATTCCTCAGTTCTTTTCTTTTAATAAAGTCTGCAGGGCTTTACTTTTCTGTCAAGCTTGTCTTTTTTTTTTTTTTTTAAGAAGCACACAAGTACTTATTGCAGGCTAGTGAGCCTACTTACATTTCCTTTCTACTCCTTCTTGTTAGGGCGTCATGCCGGTAACAGCCAAAGATGTGCCTAGCCTCAGAGTTGAACAGGCTCTCTTGCTTTTCCCAGTTTTCATGCATATGTCTGGTGTACATGTATGTGTCTGTTCATGTTTGTGTATGTGGGCACATGTCTGTGGGGGCAGGTGCATGTGGGGCTGGTTTGGGGATCATTCTTGATTGCTCTTCCACCTTATTCATTGAAACAGGGTCTCTCAATCAAACCCAGAGCTTGCCGATATGGCTAGCCTAAATAGTCGGCCCGCTCTGGCGATCTCTTGTCTCCCTTCTCCAGGCGGGGCTTACTAGCAGACTGCCATCCCCACCTGCATTTACTTTGGTTCTAGGGATTGGCGCTCCATTCCTTGCATCGCCTCTTACCCCCTGAAGCATCACTCTAGCCACTCGAAAAGGCGTTCTCTTCTTTGTAGTCATCAGGCAGCTCAAAGTCTCCCCGCCCCCCCCCACTTTCATACCTGCCACTGTATCCCATCTTGTCCCACCTATCATTCTAGGTTGCTTTTATTCGATTGTTGACCTATGGGTCACTTGCGATATCCTGACTTTTCTCTTCTTGCCAGTGGCTTCTGTGGCCCCAGCATCCTTGTCTTGGTTAATGTGTGGGGAGGCAGAGTAAGTGGCTAGGATAGGTGATGTGTTTGGTCTCTTCTCCTTCTTTCCTTCCCCACTGCTTCCCCAGTGCCTGGCTTTTTACCTGGGTGCTGGGGATCTGAACTCAGGCCTTCATGCTTGTGCAGGACGCACTTTACCAACTGAGCCAGCTCCCCAGCCCCTCTTCTCGCTTTAAAACACATTTTCCGCAGATACGGTGGTACTTATCTGTAGTTCCAGCCCTTAAAAGGCAGCGGGATCGCTACACATTTGAGGCCGGCCCAGGCCACACGGCCAGACCCTGTCTCCAAATATTTAAAAGAAAAAAAAAAACCAACCCAACCAAACAACAAGAAAACTACCCCTTACAAACAACAACAGCAACAAAATCATATTTTTGAAACAGATACAATTTAAAGACGGGCTGTGAGTTGGACGATGTGAATCGCTGTGTGGATGTTGCTTAGGTCCGTTCTGCTTGTGTTGTTTAGAGTCATTTGTTCAGAACATTTTGTCTGGGCACTTTTTGCTTTCCTTACCTTTGAGTATCTAGACATATCTACAGATAATTTTGGTGACTCTCTTTCTTAGACATATTTGTTGTGATATGATTTCAGTGTTCTTTATGGACGAATAAACGCGGCAAATCTTTTGAGAGGAACTTGGAGATACCACGTGCCTTACTTGGGGTAATGTCTCGTGCTGTGAAGAGATATTGAGCACAACTCAAAGAAAACACTGACTTGGGGCTGGCTTACATTCAGAGGTTCAGTCCATTGCCACCACGGCAGGCAGCACACAGGCGGACAATGGTGCTAGAGAAGGAGATGAGAACTCTACCCGTGGATTGGCAGGCACCAGGAAGAGAGACACCGGGCCTGGCTTGATCATTTGAAACCTCAAAGCACAGCCCCCCCAGTGACGAACCTCCTCCAAGACCACATCTCCTGATAGTACCACCCTCTATGAGACTATGGGGGGGCATTTTCATTTGTACAATTGCATTGTGATTCTCTGCTTTTACTCATAAATATTTCATCATGTATCATTCCAAATAAAAAAACAACAACTCAAAAACAAGACAAAGCAACAACAAACAAGGATCCCCTCGAGTGATGTGGAGCAATGATCTGAGCCTGAGCAGTACTGATATCCTGGGTTTCCTTCTCTGGGTAGAGATGTTTTATACAGAACAGGGTCGCACAGGTGAGGCTGACAGACTGTGGTCACACTCAGTCTGCTGGCAGAATCAAGATGGTATTTTCAGGAATTATTAAGATAGGAAGAGGTTGCTCAGCCTGAACCTCCCTCTTTCTCAGATCTGAGCTCAAGCTGGCAGAACAAGCGGAGAACAAGGTCACCCACTCTCTTGAAAACCAAGTTCAACTGGGCGCAGTCTTAACCTCAACACCTTCATGTAGCAGTGGGTGTCTCAGGGGTGTGTAGTGTGTATTTAAACCTACCAAGAGCCAGGGAAGGCCTTCTATACCAACCTTGTACTCCATCCAGTGTTCCCCTTCATCATTTAGGCAGTTCTTCCAAGGCTCTCCCCATACCCTTCCTGTTATGTTCTCACTGGGTTGGATAAGTTGGGTCACTATCAGTCCATCTCTGTCGTAGGAGAACAGGAGTACCAGGCTTACTTACTTTAGCTCTCTAGTGCTTTATCTTGATGGGTCTGAAGGACCTAGTCACACATCTATCATCTGATACCCGAACATGAAAAATGAAAAAGTAAACCCATTTCTTTAATCAGAGTAAGAGTGGAGGCGCTGTGGCTAGCCAGCCAGCAGCATTCTTCTGGAATGCTCTGTGCACATCTTCTTCATTCCTTAATTGAGAAGAGAAGCTGCACATTTGTCATGAAGCCAGCCTCCTAATTATTCTGTCTTTTGAATAGAATCCATCCCATTCTTCTTCGGTGGAGTTCACCAAATTTCTGATTTAATAGGATGAATTGTCTCTCCTGCTCTGCAGCTGCCATCCTGGGACGCATTTCTCATTTTGTTCTTGGATCATGGCCACTGCTTCTTGTGTATCTTGCTCGAATCAAGCTTTATTCTTTTCCACTCTAGCTTTGCTGAAGGACACCTTCAAGCAAATGGATTTATTCTGCCTTCTTCCTCGATTGACGGTTTAGATAGAAAAGTCTATGCTCAAATAATTTCTTGAGGCTCTGTCCTCTGCAACTGTCTGGTTTTCTTTCCTTCCTTCCTTCCTCCCTCCCTCCCTTCCTTCCTTCCTTCCTTCCTTCCTTCCTTCCTTCCTTTCTTTCAAAGACTTATTTTTATTTTATGTGTATTATGGGTGTTTTGCCTGCTTGTGTGTCTGTGCACTATGGGTGTATAGTGCCTGTGGAGGCCAGGAGAGGGAGTAGGATCCTCTAGGATTGGAGTTACAGGTGCTGGTCCTCTGGAAGAGCAAGCCAGTGTGTACATTGAAATTGTACTTGTGACCCTCCCCGCTTTCTTAGACTACTTAGGGGTACCTGTTTCTGATTACTGTGAACATTCTCAGATGCCTTACCTTCATGGTCATCTGACTTCCTGTCTGACTTCCTACCTCTTCCTTACTACTGGCCCTGTAATCTGGTTGATTTTGCTGGTCTGTGGTTGGCCTGGAGGATACCCTTGACCTAGGTGACAGCTGCATCCTGAGTCCGTTCCCGAGCCGGGAAGAGTTCAGGTGTGTAAGGGCTCTCCTCAGCCTAGAGGCACAGTGTTGACTGATGCTTAGTCATTTCTATGTGTTTTGTTTACCTGGCGTGTGATTGCTTCTCTGTGTGACACACAGAAGCATGCCGGGAGCTGGGCTTTCTTGGATTCATACACTGACTGGCCTTTGAATGGTGAACAAACCCACGGCACTTGGAGCAGTTGTGGTTGTAGTGTGTGGCTATATTTATAAAGAAGAAAGTAAGAAACGGAAAAAAAAAATTGCTGTTCAAAACTGTTAGATGCCGAGATCAGACTAGCTCTGTGTTATGGTACTTTTCTGTTGCTGTGATAAAATAACATGACGTTCGGAGGGGAGAGTTTAATTTGGCCAACCATTCCAGAAGGAGAGTTCTTAGTGGCAGGGAAAGACTGGCATGGCAACCCAAAGTCCGCCGATAACATTTCATCCAAGCATGGACTGAAGACAGGCTGCGAAGTGAGGGGAGACTGTAACTTTCCAAAGCCCGCCCCCAGTGACTCACTTCCGCCCGAAAGGCCCCCCCTCTTAAAGGTTCCATAACTTTCTAGAACAGTGCTACTAACCATGTGTTTGATTAATATGACCCTATGGAGTCATCGTTTTTTAGTTTCTCAGGTTAAAAATCTTAAGTCATTAGAAGGTCTCGTAGGCTCATCCTCATTCTCTTAAATGATGTAGTATCTTCTTTTTACCATCTCTGCTGCTACCATCCTGGTGCCAGGCACTCGCTCGCTCTGCCTGCCTGGACCGCATCCATAGCACTTTGGGAGGGCACTACTCATGCTGTTGGTAGATTCATCTGAGGGTATTCCGTTTGCAGTGTTCTTTCTCCTCCAGGGTCCTTATAACAGGCAGCACAGAGACACTAAACAGCACACAGAGAGCAAGGCAGTATGTGCTCCAGTTCTCCCTCAGGTGAACCTTGAGAATTAAGGTCGTTTAGGTTGATTTACCTTTAAGGCATATGAGAACTTATTAATTATATAATTATATATTTAATATACATTTATACATAATATAGTATATATTAATATAACCATTATTACATAACACATACAACTATACATGTTTTTATTAGTTATATAATAAAATGTATTTTATGTCTACATATAATTATATATTAGTTATAATATATTACATATATTTTTATTTTTATTTTTTTGAGGAAAGATCTTTCTTTGTAGCCCTGGCCATCCTGGAACTTGCTATGTGGACCAGGCAGACCTCAAACTCAGAGATTCTCCCATGTAAAGGTGTGTGCCACATGCCCAGCTGAAGTCATTACCCTTAATTGCAGTCCATGAGTGTTATTGACTTCAGGATTCCAAGAGCCCTGTACACTTCACCAGTGGGTCATTTGAGCAGCGCTGCCCAAGAACAGCTGCCAGGCCTGTGCGTTTTCAGGAACAGCCTGCATCGTGGGGCTGACTGAATCAGGGAGCAGGTTCTTATGCCAAAGGGCAAGAGCCGTGCTAACATTTCATCACACAGAACCTCCTGACTGCAGGTCTGCCTGCCATGATGTTTCCTTCTGTCCCTGTCCTCAGCCTTCCAGCAGTTGAGCCTGCGCCTGGCCGCCGGGTCATGACACTGCCTCTCCATGCTAGAATGCTCTTAACCTCACCTCAAGCATCACCTTTCCTGTAAGATTGACTGCAGCTCCTTCTTGGCTATGGTTCTTTCCAGTTTTCGTCTTTTTTTTTCCTCAGTGTCTTAAGCTCCAGTTACTTACCTATAATTCCTTGTCTTCTGCCCTCAAAGTGCTAGCTACAGGACATCTAGGGGTTCTTCGTTCCTTGTGCCCTTGCTACATCTCCATTGCTGTGGCAGCGCCTGACACCTAGCTGATGTTACATATGTGTATGTGTGAGGTTTGAATAAGACAGGCGTGTGCTCTCCACACGTGCTGGATAAGACGTGTGTGGGTCAGACCCGGTGAGCTGACTCTGATGGAGTCAGTGGAAGTTCTAGTGTTGAGTGAGGGAGGGGATGAAGAAAGCCTAGGCTGAGTGTACACACGTGCTTCCTTTTATCAACTTGACCGAAAGGTAGACACACCTGGGGAGAAGGAATCGGAACTGAAGAATTGCCTCCATCAGATTGGCCTGTACTTCCACTGGGCTCTGGGACATTGTCTTGATTTCTGATCGGTGTGGGAGGACCCAGCCCACTATGGGTGGTGTGCCATTCCTGAGCTGGTGAGTCTGGTCTATATAAGAAAGGTAGGCTAGCCTGGGGCAGTCCATGCCATTAGTCTCAGCACTTGGGAGGCAGAGACAGCCAGGCAGTTTCAGGACACGCAGAGGTAGACCATGAACCTGGGAACCAGGAGTCTCTGCTTCAGTTCCTGCTCTGCCCTTCCTCAGTGACTGCGTACAAAATGGAAGATGCGATAAACTTTTCCCTCTGAGTTGCTTTTGCTTAGTGTTTTGTTGCAGTAATAGAAACCAAACTAGGACAAATGCCTTCCCAGAATGGCTAGCCTTGTTTTTCAAATCCTCTTGGCTAGAACATGGTCATACTGTTACAACCAGTTCGAGACCAAGCTGGGAAATGTAACATTTGGGTAGACAACCATGTGTATAGCAGAAACTCCAATGTCCTATTGCTTCGGAAGGGAGAGTGGGTGTCAGTATAATTTGGTATGTGGTGATTTAAATCTGTGAATACTCAGTGTTTCCTCTGTGTTGTGTCTTTAAAAATATTCATACCACCACCAAAACTTCTTTAGAAGGTCCTTTTTTGGTGTGTGTGTGTGTGTGTGTGTGTGTGTATGCATGTATGTGTGAATATGAATGTTGGCGCACACCTGCCATGGTATGCAGAGTGCGTGAGAACATTTTCAGGTGTTGCTTCTTGTCTCTATCTTTGTGTATTTAGAGACAGGGTTCTCTGTTCTACTGCATACAGCAGACTACCTAGTCCATGGCCTCTGGGAGAACAAACTCTCCTGGTTTTGCCAGGATCCCCTTTGTCCATAGGAACTCAGATGCTTATGCTATGTGTTCAACTTTAAGATGAGTTTAGAGATTTGAGCTCAGGCCCTCAAACATTTGGAGCAAGCACTTCCACCCACAGAGCCATGGCTCTAGCTGTTAGCATCTCCATTTGATAAGTACAGATTTTACAAGTTGCTAACTAATGGTAAGACTAGTTAGTGTTAGATTGTTGCATTGACTTTAAAATACAAGTTTTACAAAATTTGAAACAGTGTTTCTCTCTTGCTTGAATGGCAGTCCAAGATGTAAACATGACTTGTTAAGATAGGGTGGAGCTGGACCTGGTGGCGCAAGCCTTTAATCCCAGCATTCTGGAGGCAGTGGCAGGCAGATCTCTGAGGACTAGTCTTAGCAGAGTGTGCAGTCTGAGATCCAGGACAGCCAGGGCTACACAAAGAAAGCCTGTTTTGAAAGTGAACAAACAAAAAAGATGGGTGGAGACAGATGAAATTTGAGGCAGCTGAGGTGAGGGGCCCCAGCTTCTTTGTGAGCCTCAGCATAGACTGTGTGTCTTATTGTATGGTTAATGAGATGATTTTTAGGTAACAGCCCTATCTAAATGTCAAGAAGAAGGAAATGAGCTCACAGACTTTTTTTTTTAATCTGAAGAAAATATGTAGAAATTTGAATAAACTTTAAAAAATCACCCCCTTTAAAAGGATCCTCCAGCATTGTCAGGTTTTGGTGAGTTTTGAAGTTCATCACATATGATTTACAAATCAAGGATGCTATCACTCAACTTTCTCTCTTGAGTTTTTTTGAGGGGGGTTGCATTTATGTGAGGAAACTCAGACCCCTCTCCCACTGTCAACTCCCCCCACCCCCCACACAACCAACACCTTGTGCCACTCTTTCTGTCTCTCCCTGATGGATCTCCTCACCAGTTTTCTCCCCATTGTTGTGTTAGGGGAGGATTTTACTTTGCTTAGTAGTTGACCTTTCTGTGGTGTCTGTACTGCTGTGTGAAAAACCACCCAGAAGTGGTGGTTTGAAACAAAAACAGTCATTTATTTTGCTCACAGCTAAGGGGTTTGCCTCAGCTCAGCCAGGCCTTCCCTCTCTTAGATTCTCTTTGAGGCTGGCTGCCTGCAAGACAAGCCTGGGGCTTTCACATGGCAGTGGCTTGGAAAGCTTCACACAGCTGGGATTCTTGAGCAGTCCCTTCACGTGGTCCCTATACTGGGTGACATCAGAAGAGCAGGACTCAGCTCTAACCTCATTTACAGCTTACACCTTGTTGTTTGTGGGGCAGTCACAAAGACTGCAGGGGTGAAGGGGCGGGGACGTGGGTCCACCCTCCTTCCCAGGAGCAGCAGAGAATTTGCAGACCTATTTTAAAACCACTGCCTGGCTCTTCCTCTGTTCTTTGTTCAAATTAGACCAGCCAGTACTGGAGTCATCCAGTTCCTTTTGCTGTGCCACCTAACTCTGGGGACTTTGGTGGGTAGAAACGTTGGTATTATGTATGTGCCTTTGCTTTATTTAAAAAAATTTCCTCCATGATTTAAAAATCTCTCTGAGGCAGATGCGGTGGTGTACTTCTGGGAATCTTAGCACTCAGGAAGTTGCAGCAAGAGGCATGTGAGTTTGAGACCAGCATATCAAGATGCTGTGTTTAATTAAGAAAAAAAAAAAGCTAGGTATGGTGGCACATTTATAAGGCTAAGATGGGAAGATGGTAAATTTGAGGTCAGCCTAAAGTGCACATTGAGATCCTGTTTCAAGAAAATGATCAAACAAAACGAATGTATTTCATGAAAACATAATGATTGGGCTGCAAGTGGCTCAGTAGGTAAAGGCCATGACAGCCTCAATTCCATCCACAGGACCCACATAATGGAAGACAAGAACCAACCTCTGCAAGTCGTCCTCTGACCTTCACATGTGTGCCATGGCACATGCATGCCCCATACACATATGTGCACACCCATAAAATAAAGTAAAAATAAGTTAAATTAAAAAAAAATAGTTACATAAGTAATTATGGAGGCACCATGTGATATTTCCCCGTGTATTTCATGCATAGTGGTCAGTTCAGGCTAATGTATATCCATCAGCTTAAACATGTAATTTCTTTGCATTGAGGTCATTCAAAGCCTTATTAACTATTTTCACCACAGTTTTTAATAAATTTAATTCTCTTCAGTATTTCCAGTTTCTAGTTGGCATTAATACTTGGCTCAAATCTTGTAGGGATCCGAATCCCCTCTTTTTAACCACTGTTAAGAATCCACTGAATTTATTAATCTACTCTCTGACACTGAAAACTCTGTGCACCTGTCGTCTTAATTGGTCATCTCCGGCTCTCAGTCTCTCCCTCCCTTGTCATTCCCATCCATTTAGGACATCCGGAACAGAACATCACCTGTCTTACAGTCAATCTTCCCTTCCCCCGGTATCTGGCACTTCAGTGTAGCTTTCTAAAACTTGATGACCAGTCCTGCTGTCCTGACTGCAAGTTCTCTTGACACTATTGGTCCTGATTCCCATTATGATTTGGTTCTAGGAAGATCAGGTCTCAGCTCTCACCATTTTCTACTAAGGCATGATATGATGTTGCCCTATGGGATTTCTCATCGTGCTTCCTGTTCCTCTGGAAGCCACGCTGCCTCTGCTTTCTGAGTGTGTGTCTGTGTTTGTGCACACTGTGCTTGTTTAAAAGTACTTCTGGGAAGGCAACTATGCTCACCTCTGCCACCAGTATTCCACACAACCCTTTCTTTGTATTGTATGTCACGTAATTTCTTACTGTGTAGGTGGGAACTATTGGCAATTTCATATCTCCTCCTTTTACAAATAGCAACATTGTGGTAAATAGAGTGAGAAGCTTTCATTATTTGAAAAGATCCCTGTAATTAGACTCAATGTAGGATGGGGTTTGAATTTGGTCATTATTGCAAGTCAAAGGTTTTAAGTCCTGCTTCACTTTTAGGTAAAGACACATAGATACATATCCTTAATGCGGTGTGTAGTGTGTCTGGGTGTGCAGGCACTTGTGTGTTTTCACTGTTACACATATGCTCTAAATATAGTGTGTGTGTGTGTGTGTGTATGATATTTTTATTTATGGTTTTTTTTGGGGGGGCAGCCTGCACAGCCCCCTGTTGGCTTCTTGGCTTCTTCCCATGGTTTGCCTGGGTCGTCTTCTGCATGTTAGGGTCCAGCTGCTCACCTCCCTGCTTGGCTTGCCTCTTGCTGCTCATCTCTTGGATGTCACAGCTTTTATTTAACTGCTTGCTCTACAGCCTTTGATTTTTTTTTTTTTTTTAAATTAGACACATGTAACTAATTTGTTGGCTTTCTTTGTTATTCTATTCTCTAAAATTCTTTGAGGCTCTCTATATAACTTAATGTCTTTGAACATGTAAACAGTAATTAACTTATGAAGAGGCTGACATTTTTGTCACTGTGATTTATGAAGCTTCTTAGTTTCACAGGCCTGTCTTTCTTCCTCTTTCCCTCCCTCCCTCCTTCCTTTCCTCCCTCCTCTCCCTCATTGTATACAACAACTTTATTGAGGTATAATTCACGTACCATAACGTCCACCCTTTAAAAGTATGTGATCCAGGGCTGGAGAGATGGCTGAGCATTTAAGAACACCTTGTTTGGGGATCCCAGCACCCGGATGACATCTCAAGCCTTTGTTAAGTTCAGTTCTAGTGGTTCTCACACCCTCATCTCAGCTCCCTTGGGCATGGCATGGATGTGGTGCATATGCAGGATAACCCTCTCTCACACAAAACTAGCTAACAGTTTTAAAGAGCATGTTACAGAATAGGTCTCGGCATGTTTACAGCATTGTGCAATGTTACCCCTCAATCTGAAAACATTTTAGAACAGTCTTATCACCCCTAAAAGGAATTCCTTTCTCATTAGCAGTCATGTCTCCTACTAATGTCTGGCCTGTGCTGTGCTTCTACAGGTTGAGTCTCCCGGCTTTCTTCATATCCTTAGTATATTTATCTACTAGGCAGATGCTCATTTGGATTATGTTAGAGTTCGACAGAGTGACTAAACTGTGAACGTGTGTGTGTGTGTGTGTGTGTGTGTGTGTGTGTGTGTGTGTGTGTGTGTGTGTAAGGCCAGACAGACAGGAGAGATCTTACGTTTTAAACAGTTGGCTCCATGGTTGTAGAGACTTGGCAGGTCTGAAGTCTGCAGAGTAGACTGGCAGTCTGGGGACTCAGAAAAGAGTTGCAATTTGGTTTGCTGGCAAAGTTTACCAGTCTTGGGAGAGATCGGTGTTTTTTTTCCAGTCAGGTATTCACCTGGCAGGATGACTCTCACCCACAGTTTGGAAGCTGTTGGGTTTTGTGCGTTGGTTTGTTTTGAGATGAGGGCCCTGTATCTTGTCTAGGCTGGCCTTCCATGCTCTTGACTCAGCCTTCGGAGGAATTGGGATTACTCACAGACACCACTGTGCCTGGCCTGGAGTGCAGTTTGTTCTCCTTTGTTCATCTCCTAACGTAAATATTAATCTCGTATTAAAAATGTGTCCCGTCACCTTGGCACCATGCCTAGCCAAAGCTTGACAACATAAAATCAGCCACCACACAGATATTTATTCAGAGTTAGTTTAAAAGAGAAAAATTGGAAGATGTAATGGCACAGAAGATGCCTTTGTCCCCTCACCCCTCCAGGAAGAAGCTTCAACCACGGGCCAGCCTCATCCCTTTCTGGCTTTCTGGTTATCTGTTAGATGCACTGTTTAAATTTGGAGTGCTTCCCACCTAATCAAGCTGCCACAGTCCCAATCAGAGACTAACCTAACCAGACACTTCCAGGTGTGCCTGGTGACTCATCTCCTAGGTGATTTTTAAGTCCTGTCAAATCGACACCCACACTAGCCAGATTATCTGGAAACACTTGGCTTCCAGGATAGCACACAGCCAAGGTTTGCCTCAGACCCTCACTTGCCTGTGCTCAGCTTTCTTTCACAGTTCTTGTTCTTTATCTTGTCCTTGATGCCCCAGGACTTGATTCCTAGACCTCCTGTCCATCTAAAGTATTGTCTTTTTGACAGTCAATGTGGAGGGATATTCTCAGTTGTTCCCTCCTGTAGATCAGCCTGGGACTCCTAGCTGGCTTTAGCTTGTTATAACCAGGCCAGCACAATCCAATTATGTCAGTATTCACTATGTCAATGGAATGAAGCACTCGCACAGACCATCTCCCAGAAAATGGCAACACTGAAACAAAGGTCACTTGACCAAGACTCATCTCATCTTTCATGAGTAACACTTACAAATCCTTTACTAAGTTTTTATCTTGGTTGTGTGTGTATTATGCACATATGCCTGCAAATGCACTCGTGTATACTCTTATAAGGAGGCCAGAAGCCAATATTGGATGCCTTTCCCAGTTGCTCTCAATCTTATTTTTTGAGACAGGATCGATCTCTCACAGAACCCCCTGCTCACCACTTTGGCTACGCTGGCCTGCCAGACCTGTCTGTCTCCACCACCCCTCTCCCCCGGAACTAGGATTAGAACGGAATTAGAGCCACAGTGCCCAGCTGTTTTATGTAGCTGTCTCTCCAGCTCCCTCATTTGTGTTTTTTATCACCATTCCAATCCCCCCCTCCAGGAACAGCTTTCTTAGAAAGCAGATGTTTTTACCTTCACACCTTTGGTCAGAAACTCACTAGGGCCACTTGTCTTGGAGTTAAACCCTGGCTGGCCTTTTCTTTTCATCGGCTCCCGCACAGGACACAGGTGAGTGACTGTTCCTTGCTCACACTGTCTGGTGCTGGTGAACCACCCCAGCCCTATCATTGCTCGCCTGTGACGGAACTTGGTTACTTCTTTCCTTTCTCTGGGGGATACCCAGAGTCGTTGAAGATTGCAGTCTATATTTAGCTTAACAAACGATGGAGGGAGGGGTTGAGTGTGGGCTGTTTTCTTCCAGTGCTCGCCTTAGAGGTGTGAACTTAGCAGGAGGCTATCAGACCGTAGACGAGAAGAGCTGGCCTGCCAGAGTGGGGTTTCCCCCTCCTCCCTCCTTTCTCTCCCTCCCTCCCTCTTTCCCTTCCCTTATTCTTACCTTAAGGTACTTTTGTAGAAAATCATGATTTGGGGCCAGGGAGGCGACTGAGCTGCTAAGGGCACTTGCTGTCAAGCCCCAGGGTTTGAGTTGGATCCTCCAAACCTCCTTGGTGGGAGGAGAGAAACTCCCTCCCTGACTACTGCATCAGTGCCATGTCATGCACAGGACTTGACCCCCAGTACATACATACATACATGCAAACACAAATGTAAAACCCAAAAACAGAAACCCAGTAACTCCTACAGAGTGGAATGTTATCCTGTTCTAAGTTTTAAGCCGTTTGGATACTCCTTTTTGTGACAGTCACCGTGGTAGGCATTACAACAGGGAACAGGTTATCTAAGGTTGCCCATGGAGACCCTCTCTTCCTGCAAAGCTTGCTTGCATTCGGTTACTTCACAGGAAGAGAGGAGCCGCTTTAAAATACACCGTTTTCTGGGAGATTTTTGGGTTGCATCTCAGCATGGAAGAAAAGCTACACAAAGGCGCTGGCTTTTCAGCATTGAAGATTTCAAGCAAGCTCAGCTCCCATGCCCACTCTGCTGCTTAACGCAATTCAAAGGCAGGCAGATGGAAATGTAGGGCATTGTTAATAGTCAGTATTCATCTGATCGAGTAGAATGTTAGCAAGATGCTGAATGTTTTTCAAGTTAGTATCATCACGGGCAGGATTTGTCTAAGCAACAAGTGATTACTGAGCCATGGGAGCAGGGAGCTGTGTCTGTGACCGTAAATAGCTGCCCTTGGCTGTCCTGGGAGCTTCTGCTTCATCAGGTGGACAAGTGTAGACCTTGGATTTAGAGTGCAAAGTCAGGTCATGGAGAGCATCGCAGGCAGTGGTTAGCTTGAGTTGGGTGATAGCATCTGCCGTGGTCTGGATGCAGGGAAGGGGCATCACACAGGCAGGCAGGCTATCTGGGAATTTGTTCTCCCTAGAAGGCTGGGGTGGCCAGAGCAAGGAATAGAGCTCATGTATTTTCCTCGTGTATGTGGAACATGAAGCCGACAGGGTGCTGAGCATGGTCTTGAGCCAGATGAGACACTGGCAGCGACTGAAGTAGCAGCATATGTGGGGTGGAGTGATCAGATGCTACTCTAAGAAGGAGTGTGTGTCTGGGGGACTCAGCCTTGGGCCTTTGCAGTTGGAAGAACCACAGTTGGCTTGCACATTGTGTATCGTGGTAGATTTTTATCTTTCACATTTCTGGTAAATGGCGATTATTAGGAAGTTGAACCAATTGTATGTGGAAAGTGGTGTTTTTGTTTGTTTGTTTGTTTTGTTTTTAAAGAAAATTCTCGTTGTTCCTAGTCTTTTTTCTTTTCTTTTTAAAGATTTATTTATTTATTTATTTATTTTATGTATGTGAGCACACTGTAGCTGTATAGAGGGTTGTGAGCCCTCCTGTGGTTGTTGGGAATTGAATTTTAGGACCTCTGCTCACTCTAGTCAACTCCACTTGCTCAGTCTCTGCTCGCTCTGGCCCAGAGATTTATTTATTATTATACATAAGTACATGGTAGCTGTCTTCTGACACAGCAGAAAAGGCCATCAGATCTCATTTCGGGTGGTTGTGAGCCACCATGTGGTTGTTAGGATTTGAACTCAGGACCTTCGAAAGAGCAGTCAGTGCTCTTACCCGCTGAGCCATCTCGCCAGCCCCACTGTGTGGTGTTTTTGAAGGCACCACACTAGGGACGGGCCAAGATTTTGGTATATTAAGAGTTGAGTTTAGGATCATTTAGGTGGGTCCAAATGGATAGCTGCATTTGTGAGGCTGGGTGTTAGATGAGAGGTAGGCCTTGGTCAGAGATACCAGCTCTGTACTGGCATAGCCAGATTTGAATGTCAGCCCTCCAGGATTTGTCACAGAGGGTTAATGTCAGTGGGCAGGAGGGTCATCCTGTCAATCAGAGTTGGAGAAGAAACAAAGCAAGGGTGCCCAGAACTGTAGGACACCAGGAGGGGCTGCCTGGTCCTACACTCCGGAGGCTGAGGCAGCAGGATGGACAACATAGCAAGATCCTGGTCTCATAAAACAAGAAGAACAAAGCTGGGATAGTGTGTGACATTTTGCAACCCAAGTAAAGAAAGTATTTTTAAATATGGAGAGAAACATGGTGCCTTTGAGTGCACTGGAGTCTCACCTCTGAGTTTCATGAACTGAGGAGGGCTTTGAGAATAGTGGTCCTGGGGAGTTCAGGTGGGATGGGGGAAAGAGACGGAGGAGAGGGAAAGACAGCAGAATCCTTTTTTTTTTGAGACATGGCTTCTCTTTGTAGCCCTGGCTCTCCTGGAACTCACTCTGTAGACCAGGCTGGCCTCGAACTCAGAAATCCACCTGCCTCCCAAGTGCTGGGATTAAAGGCATGCACCACCAACAGCCCGCCTGACAGTAGAATTCTAACAGAGACCACTGGAGGGCTTTTATCATAAAGAGACATCAGAGGGCTTTTTAAAAAAAATCATAAACGGAGATAAAAATGTTGAAGTAGCTGAGGGGCTTCCCCCTGCTCCCTTATTGCCGAGGGGATGTTAGACACCATGGGCTTGAGCATGCGTGTGACCCCTCTTTAGGAAGGAAGAAAGAAATGAGAGTTTTGTCACCTTGAAGTGGCCGGTCTCAGCCTTAAACAGTACCTGGGAGATGTTTGTGTTGGCTTGGGAGTTGTGGCTTTGGGATTTGTGTTTCTCTTTCTCCAGTTGGCTTGCTTAGTCTCATTGTGTATCATGATAGATTTTTATCTTTCGCATTTCTGGTAAATGGCGATTATTAGGAAGTTGAACCAATTGTGTGTGGAAAATGCAAAAGACATTTAACTGGGAATGTGTTTCTCAAGGCCCATTGTTTCCCACAGAACGGAAACCGCCAGCTTCTTGCTGCATGGGTGAGGATAAAGTTATTTTGCAAACACAGTACTTTTTTTTTTTAAACTAACATTTTTCATACTGTGATCAAAAGGAATTGCTTTCTGAAAAACAACAGTCTAATAGGACATGTAGACTTTGATCATAAGTAGGGATTTATTGGAAGCCCTTAAAAGAACCCAGTTTCTTTCCACGTCATCTTGTGTTCTAATTGCAGAGATAGTTTGCATCATTAGCTTGGGAAGAAAAATTCTTAAGAAAGTTAGAAATATATGTTTAGTTTTTGTCTGTTTGTTTGTTTTTGAGACATGGTCTCACTATATAGTTCTGCCTGTCCTGGAACTCACTCTGTAGACCAGGTTGGCCTTGAACCTCGAACTCTCTCGTCTTTCCTTGAATGGTGGGATTAAAGGCATACACCACCACACCCAGTTGTATTTTGTTTTTAATAACTTTCAAATATAATAGTTTTAACTAGCCAGAAAGGAGATAAACGTGTAGTCCATTAATGTAGTTTTGTTGCACGATTGTGGCCCCTGAATGGTATAATGATGTAAATATTCACAGAGCACCTATGTGTAACCTGCACAGGGAGTGTATCCGCTAGTGAAGATTGCTCAGTTCATGCTCACCTGTCCTCCTCCCAACTCCCATCTTCACTCTATCCACCCTGGGTGGAGTAAAGTAACAGTGGCTTTTGATACAGACAGTTAAGGGGTTTAATACGTAACCACGAGCAAGCTTGTGTTAGCCAGTGATAACAGTTCCACGAGGAGAGCAAAGTGGAAATAGGGTGTGAGATAGCGGCCCAGTTCACACTGACTTTCTCAGACTCCCTTTTCTCATCTGTTGATGGGGAGGTCACTGCCTCCCAGTTGTGTGGGAAACGCACCCAGCAGAGCATCTGGCATGATGCCCATGGTCAAGTGAGGGATGCATGTCCCCCTCTTTTGTCTGAGTCATCTTGTCTGAGTCATCCAAATCTTCAGGGTAGTGCCAGTAACACACGTCAGGCACAGTGCACTTAAGCCGAGTCCTTGAGTGGATTTGAAGATCTTGATGAAAAACAAAATAACATGTACAAACCGTGAATATGTTGTGCTTGGTGAAATAAACCAGGCCCCCGGAGGGCGGGTAGCTGTGATTCTAGTTGCATGAGGTACATGTAGTCATCACTATACATTGTGACAGTGAGGCTGTAAAAGGCCAGGACAGGGTGATGGGGCCTTGCTGTGTCATAGATACTGAGTTTTGCAACACCAGGAGGGGTCTGGACACAGATGGTGGCAGCGGCTGGACAGCAGTGTGA
>NW_022196905.1:66029189-66032634 GCF_008632895.1 Mastomys coucha | reverse complement strand
ATATACACACATGCATGTATGCAATGTGTTTATAAAAATATAGAGATATAAGATATGTTCTATGGGGGTATGGTGAGGTATGGGGGAAGGGGATTATCAGTGGGCCCATGCTGAGGCATCCCTTTCTCCTGAGTGACCAGTCACATGATGGTAGAGTATAGAATAGAGTTTATTCAGGGCATGAGGAGGGTAGTAGGGGCAGAGAAAGGCAGAGAGAGGGAGAGAGTAGAGAAGTACAGGCCGGCCATGGCCATGAGCACATGGAGAGAGATGGGGAAGGGAAGGGGAAAGAGGGTAGGGAAGAGCCCAAGAGGGCAAGAGGGAAGCAAGAGTAAGAGAGGGAAGAGGGGGCGGGCAGCCCCTTTTAATAGTGGGTCAGGTCTACATGGCTGTTGCCAGGTAACTATGGGGTGGAGCTTAGACAGAATGCTAACAGTATGCACACACATTATATGTATCTATATAAATATATAGAAACGACTCCATTACGCCCCTTTTCTTCCTTTTCCTATGTATGAGTTAATCAAGCAACCCACCATCAGGTAGTGGGGTCTCCGTTCTGTTCTGACATCCTGTGTCTGTGAGATTCCCATAAAATGAAAGCTCCACCATCAAGGATTCTCCTTCCTTCTTAGAGGTGTCAAGCCGCAGACTGTTCTTTGGTGAGCAGAGTGCAGCCTGGCTGGAAACTGGCATTTTCTATTGTTCTGTCGATTGGGAAAATATCTTTTACGTTCTCATTGTGTTTGAGAGACAAAGACACAGAACTGCCGAGTGACACCTGCCAGCTATTGTTCAAAGTTTACTCTAAACACCCGGGATGCTTTCAAAAATCTTTATGAAATAGCCCTTGAAAGCATTGCTCTCATTTGGCAGTTGAGAAGCCCGAGGCTCTTGAGTGGGGTAAGTGGCTTTCTACTTTAAAAACATTTTTAGAAGTGTTTCAGTTCTCAGACACAAAGGCTGGACATTCCAGATAGCCGAAAGCTCCCAGCAGATGTGGGCCTGGGAGTGTGTGGGAGGCATCTGCATGGAGCAGAGTCTAGAGGACATTAGGGGACGAGGGTGGTGGTTTTGTCTCTTTCATTACAATCTTGACTCCCGGGACAGCGAGTTCCCAGCTGCTTGGTAGGCATCCATGACAGAACTGTGCCTTAGCAAGCCATGCTTGAGAGGCAGTCAGGTCCCCAGAAGAGAGGACAGAAGCCCAGTGGAATTCCCACATGGCCTTCCGTTGTGGTCAAGTGGAAGAATGTGTTCTATTTTAGTGCTACAGGGCCTGGGAGTCCACAGCTTATGATGGAGTTGAGTGACAAGCTGAGTGAGAAGGGCAGGCTACTGAGGTGGCAGCTCAACAGGTAAAGTATTTGTTGCTGAGCCTGGTACCCGACCTGGTTACACCTCACAGCCAATGTGATGGAGGGAGAGAGCAGCATCTCTCTCAACAACAACTAGAAGCCAACAAGAAGCCAACAATACAAAGTGTAGAAATATTTTTTTTTTTTGAAACAGGGTTTCTCTGTATAGCCCTGGCTGTCCTGGAACTCACTCTGTAGACTAGGCTGGCCTCGAACTCAGAAATCCGCCTGCCTCTGCCTCCCAAGTGCTGGGATTAAAGGCGTGCGCCACCACCGCCCGGCGGAATATTTTTTTTTTTTAAAGGGGGAGTTGGAGACTCCTGGTTCTGGGAGGAGGTGAGGTTGGTGGAGCGTATGTGAGTGTACATGAGTGAGGAACATTCTCTCTCAGTTCTGTGGGCTTCTTTCTCTTTTTGGCATAAAAAAAAAAAACCGGTTACTTGAATTCATAGGTGAGATGCAGGTTAGCTTTGAAAACGGAGGATTAGCGTCAGTGTGTAAAATGTCTGAGCAAAGTGCTTCTGGGTGAAGAGACAGGTGCCTTTTATATATGCATTACCAGCGAGGCCAGAAAAGGCGTTGGTATTCTATAGGACTGAGCTGTTAGCTGCCATGTGTCTGCTGGAAATTGAACATAGGTCTTCTGCAAGAGTAGGCTTAACTGCTCTTAACTGCTGAGCCGTCACATCTAGTCCCTGTATCTAGTCCCTTAGAAAAATAACATGCATAGCTAGGCACGGTGACTATTCTAGCACTTTGGAGGTGAAAACGGGAGGATTTAGGGGTTGAAGGTTAATTTCAGCTACATATATAATGAAATTGAGGCCCACCTAGGGCACATGACTTCCTGACTTTAAAGCAACATAAAACAGATAAAAACTGACTCATATCTTCAATAACTGCAGACGTTTTCTTTTTGTTGTTGTTACCAATATTTATTTTTTTTAAGTTTTATTGCATTATGATGAGAAAAGTTATATGATTTCAATTGCAGATGTTTTCTTATACAATATACAGTGTGATATACTGACAGCTGATTGATTAAATAGAAAGCTTATTAAAGGGGCTGGGGAGATGGCGCAGAAGATAAAGTGCTTTCCAACAAGCACGAGGACCACAGGTTGGATCTCAGCATGCAACATCAAAGCAGGGCAGGTGTGTGCAGGGCAGGTGTGTGCAGGGCGGGTGTGTGCAGGGTGGGTGTGTACAGGGCGGGTGTGTGCAGGGCAGGTGTGTGCAGGGCAGGTGTGTGCAGGGTGTGTGTGTGCAGGGCAGGTGTGTGCAGGGTGGGTGTGTGCAGGACAGGTGTGTGTAGGGCAGGTGTGTGGCTCTCTCTCCTGTGATCCCAGTACTGGGGAGGCAAAGACAGCAAGGAACTCCCAGAGAAGGCTGGCTGGCAAGCGTAGGCACAGTTGATGAACTCTTGATTCAGAGAGACCTTGTGTCAATCCTTTGCATGCACATGCTTAAAGGTCACATGCAAACACACGTACACATGTACAGGTACCACAGACACCACACACACACACACACACACACACACACACACACACACGCACGTGCACGCATGCACACTTGTTTGAAATAAGGTGGAAAGTACATTAAACATTCTCTGATTAAATATATGAATACTGCTGTCTTTTGAAATACAATCAAGACATTTTCTGTATAATGTTTTTTAGAGGAATTTCCCCTAGATCATGAAAGTTCAATTTTAGAGACAAAGCGTTTTCTTTTTACACTCATTCTTGATGTGATGCTTGACTAAATTACATAATTATAATAAATACAACTTACCTTAGCAGATTATAGAACAAATTTTATTCCTGGCTGGCCTGTAGCTCCTTTACTCGAAAAATGAGATTGGATCCTTTGACTCCCATAGCCTCTATGGAAGCTGAAATACAGAAGCCATGGCCTCCCCATGCTTTTAGGGACAGGAGTCTGGTATTATGTTTAGAGCCAAGGCCATACATATTTATTACCTTTGCCTTAGTTCTACATAGGCAAAGGTAATAAATGATATGGCAGATGTTGGGTTATTCATAAAGTTTGAGTATAGGTGAGTGTATATATATATATATATA
>NW_022196905.1:66025878-66029179 GCF_008632895.1 Mastomys coucha | reverse complement strand
ATATATATATATATACATTTAGAAAGAAGCCGTTTTATTGAGGTATAATTTGTACACCACTATGAATGATCAACTTAAAATATAGAACTTGTGGCTACTGTGTATTCACAGACTTGAACACCCATCTCCACAGTTGAATGTGGATACATATTGATATGATATATAATTTTTTTGGTAGTATAATATTCCAGCAGGTACATAAACCAGTTTTACCTATCCATTCACTGCTAGTTAACATTTGGTTATTTCGACCATTTGGCTGTTGTATAAAATGATACAGTGAACAGGCACTCATGGATTTTTGTGGGGGGAATATATTATCATTTTGTGTTTGTATACCCAAGAGTGGAAATCCTGGTTGGTGTTTCTTCTTTGAAGAATGTGTCGAAGTGTCTGGAGTTGCTCTCTGACTTTCTCTTCCCAGTATGCAGTGTGTGAGGGTTTTTACTGTTTCTTACTGTTCAACATCATCAGCCTTAGTCAGCTTGGGATATGGCAAGGAATACCGTAGACTGGTGCGTCAAGTTAGTCTTTCAGTCCTGGAGGTGAGAAGTCTATGATCAAGGCAGATCTGGTGTCTGGCCCAAGCCTACTTCTTGGTTTAATAGATAGAGGAAGCGAGCTCTCCTGTGCTTTTAGTAACAGTAACATTCCCATTCCGGGGACCGAATCCTCATGACCTGACTGCCCCTAAAAGTCCTCACCTCCTCTACTGGGGTTAGTATGTCAGAATGAGAGTTTAGGGATGGGGCACATACCTTCATCCATAATACAGTCCTCTTGAGATTTTACTTTTAAAAGTTTTTTTTTTTCTGATTATCATAATAACAAATGTTTGGGGAAAAGTTTAAGAGAAACATCACTTGTTTAAAACCATCACCTAGTAATAAGAGTATTTTCCCTCTGTATTTTAAATTTAGTTTGGTATTGTATATCTGTGATTGCCTCTCAGAAGAATCCTCCCCTTGCTGCTGGTAACAACTGTACATATACCGAGCGCCTACTGTATACTAGAACTATGTATATTAGTCAATAAGCTGATTTCTAAGTCTTGCTCCCGTGCTCCCCCACCCCTTTTTTTTGCTTAGTAACATTTTTGAACCTATTTTAAATTTACTATACTAAAGAATGCCTCTTTCATTCTCCTTTTTTAAATCTTGAGTTATTTTTTTTGAAATTTTATCCTATGTCAGAGTGGTTCAGGGACAGAGCACAGACAGAAGCTTCTCTTTGCAGTAGATGGCGATTAACAAGAGACCCATAATTTGTGAAGGCAACAAAAACTCGAGGATGCAGAGTGTTCAGCCCCAAAGGGAACATATGTACTGAAGCCCTCCTCCCGGGGCTCAAGGATCATTGAGAAAGAGGAGCAGACCGTGTAGGAGCGAGAGGCAGGGGATGACTACAGGGAAACGATGTTTTTGTGGACACATCAGGGCAGCGGCACACGAGAACTCATAACGGTCCTGATGGCACATACAAGATCTGTGCAGGCCCAAGACAAACCAGATCCCAGTGTGGGGAGGGGAGCTGGGCCTGACATCCCACCCTGTAAGCAGCTGTTAGGTGCTGGGTGGGTGGGAGTATAGCCCTGGTGAGTCACCACGCCCCAATGGAGGGCCACATGTGGAAATTTTTTTGAGCAGCAAATTGGTCTTGATGAACTTAAAAAACAAAAAGCACCCAGAGTTGGGTGGATAGGGAAATGGAGGGAGGTGAATCTGAATGAGACACATTGTGCAAACGTCTCAAGAATTCATAAAAATAACAACCCCCAAAAGAATCTGTGGTGAATCCATCAGGCTCCACTACAAACTCTACATCAAGTGTAATTAATAGATGGTGTACCTTCCAAAGAAGCCTTACTTTTTTTTTCCCTACTTCGGATGTGTTTACATTTCTGGCCTGTTTTTTTTTTTTTTTTCCTTTTCTTTTGAGAAGGAATATAAACAATATTTGCTTGTAGAATTCTGCAAGTGTTCTAAGGTCTTGAGTCAGAGCTGGGAACATTTTAGAGAGCCCCTGTCCCACGCTGACATGGCAGTCTCAGCCGTGTGCCCTGGTGCCTTCCTAGGCTTCCCCAGCATTGAGGAAATGGACAACAGTGGCATTTCAGGGTGGCCAGGATATCTGCAGGCTCAGTCACTGATCCACGGAGTACCATTATTCTGTCTGCACTCGGGGGTGTGTTAGATTGCTACCAACAGCAAAGGGGGTCCCCCTGATGGATGAGGAGGGAAGTGGCCATGGTTTTTTTTTTTTTTTTTTCAAAAAAGCAACCCTGGGCTACATGACTTTATGAAACTGGAGGAATCAGCTTGTTGTGGAAACTTGTTTCAATAACACAGAACTCATACCTCTCCTATCCCTGTGTACGCAAGTCTGCTGTGGCAGTCAGTTGACCCACTTCTCATGTGACTTTAAGTGCTTTTGAGACCACCAACCCTACTTTAGAGACAGGGTCTCCTGCCGCCTAAGCTGGTGTCTAACACACTGTCTAGAACTCCCGATCCTCCTGCCTTCCTCTCCCCCCAACCCTACCACATGCTAGAATTATAGGCCTGCCACCACGCCCAACTTAACATGCTATTTTCTTAAACACAGAGTGGTCCACAGTGTTCCTTAGCTTGCTTATTTAATGTAGCCAGGTGGTCTTCTCATGGCTGCTCACATCTGCATTTTCCAGCTGCGTGGAATGCATAGGCAATCTCCATTTAGTTTTTAAGCCATCCTTTTGGGCTGTTTTTCTGTTTTGCTTTTACAAGTGGCCCCCACACTAATCTGGCCGTCCAGCTGTCAGTCTGCATGTGGGGCTGTACTCATGGGATGGTATTTCCGAGGTCACCGGCTAATTGCAGACCTCTGTGCTAGCACAGGGATACCACCTCCAGCACTGCAGAGCACCTGTGCCTTAGGGGCCCTGTGTAGGAAGAAAGGTAGCTCCAAGGTCATTGTCCCAAGTCCCCAGATGCTGTGTCCTTAAGCTAAAGAAACACTACCATGGCCCGTTTCTCCAAGAAACAAGTATTAAACTGGCATTTCCTTTAAGATTGTAACGCACTTGAGAAAGATGATGGTGTGGAAAAGAAAATTAGGGCCCTCAAGGTTGATTCGCATTCTCCTGTATCCCCATAGAGACAGTTGGATACTTTGTTTTTGTTTTTGAGTCAGGCTCTTACTGTGTAGCCCTGGCTGGCCTAGAGCTGGCTATGGAGGCCTAGCCTGGCCTGGAAGGTTACAGTGAGCTGCTTGTCCCTGCCACTTGAGTGCTAGGACTAAAGGTGTGAGCCACAACAAACTC
>NW_022196905.1:66011356-66025733 GCF_008632895.1 Mastomys coucha | reverse complement strand
CCCCCCCCCCGCCTTTTTAAATCTTACTTTTTATGCTGTTGGAGATAGAGCCTGTGAGGATGTCTGTCGGGCAAGGGGCTCTGCCACTGAGCCACGTTCTCAGCCCTGAGGGGATTTTTTTTTTTTAAATAGGCAAGTTTTTGACCAAATTGTGAATTGCCATACTTTTATTAGTAGCATGTTAACATGGCAGCCGCTAAAGTGCCGTGAGCTTTGTTTGAGACCCGGGTGTTAGGAATAACCAACCCCACATTTCTGTCTTCCAGCCTTCTTCGACATTCCGCACTCTGCTACACACATGGGTCGACCCTGCTGCTTTTTCCCAGCGTTCCCTCTTCAGTGCCTGTAAAGTACGAGCTCCAGGTTGAAGAAGCTTCTAGATGGATCCTTTCCAAATTTGGTGTCTTTTCTACAAACTCTGTGCCTCAACCTCAATTTCTAAGTGGTAAGGCTGCGTACTTAAGAAAATGAGTTTTATTTATTTTGTGTCTATGTATGTGATTGGGTATGTGCAAGCGTGCAGTCATGTGGAGGTTGTGAGAATCAGTTCTACCCTTCCATTGTGTAGGTCCTGTGGATGTGACTCGGACTGTCAGGCTTGGTGCCCGCTCCTTTAAAGGCTGATGTGAATTGTACTTCAGACTGCCTTTTCCAGGCCCTCTCTTTTTATACATAAGTCATGGTTATTTTTGATAATTTCTTCTGAACTACTTCTAAAACTAGCAGTAACATAGGTTTTTGGAAAGCTTTTAAACAGCCTTCCTGTACTGCCTTGCTGCTATAACATAGCACCTAATATTAGCAGGAATAATACATATAAAAATAGTTGCACAAGTCACTTTTCATTGCTATGACAAAATGTTCAAACAAACCAACTTAAAAAGAGGAATGGTTTTTGGGGACTCATGACCGCAGTTGGATGGCTCCACGGCTTTTAAGCCTCTGGCAGAACCATTGCAGTGGAAAGGTATGGCAAAGGGAAGTGGCCGGGATGCAGAGAAAGAGGGAACCTGTAATGGTCGCTTCCATTCTCTGCCATTGTTATACTGGGGTCTCCAATCTGCTGGACATTACTGTCTACACTCTGGGCAGGCGTTGCCCCCTCGGTTGCTATCCCAAGTCCCCCTCCACCTTAAATTTTATTTTATGCTTTGTTAATTTCTTTGGGGAGACTCAGCGTCATTACTGTGAGAGTTCAGAAGTAGTCAGACACACGGCCTGATGTGTGAACTTGGTCAGCTTTGGTTCTTAGTTCCTTCAAGTCCTTGTGATTGGAAATCATACAAACCCTCCTCCTGGCAGTCATCAGAGAGGTGTGTGACGTCAGCTCTCTTTAATGCATGGCCTTGCTTGTGCCTTTCCACAAGTGAGCTTTACTTTGGGCAGGACACATTGCTGAAGTGGGAGACCTTAAAAAAATGAACTGGTTGAAATAGTCGTCCCACCACCTTTGTAGCAGTTAACACATGTTTACCAAATGCCTGTTACTTATGAATGAAAATGCGTAGTGACTTTTAGCATAACAAAGAAGTCATCAGATAGGAAACCTGACCTTAGATGGAGTCCTTAGATGCAGCAGAGTGGAGAAGGGTGTCCATGGGGTTCAACTGTAGTCCTTGCCAATCAACTACATTGGGCTTTTAAAGAGCGTAAACTAATTAGCCTTTACATATCAGTTTTCTCATGTATACATTAATTCAGTTGAATTATTTGTGTACTTATTTTTTTTTTAAAGATTTTAATACCTTGTTAGTTCAGTGAACAAATTGAAAGAATTTTGATTTTTTTTTTAATTGAAGATATATTTTTTTCTCTTTCCCATCTGGTGAGACAGTTTTGATCTATTTAGTAAGTTATGAGACAGGAATAAGATACCTGCTTGTCTTAGGGTTTCTATTGCTTTGAAGAGACACCATGACCAAGGCAACTCTTATAAAGGAAAACATTTAATTGGGGCTGGCTTACAGTTTTAGAGGTTCAGTCCATTATCATCATGGCAGAAAGCATGATGGTGTACTGGCAGACATGGTGCTGGAGAAGGAGCTGAGAGTTCTCCATCCTGATCACAGGCAGCAGTACCACACTGGAACTGGCTTGAGCACCTGAGACCTCAAAGCCTGACCCCTAGTGACACACTTCCTCCCACAAAGCCACATCCACTCCCACAAGGCCACAGTTCCTAGTAGCGCCACTCCCTATGGGCCTATGAGGGCCATTTTCTTTCAAACCTCACACTGCTATTAGATTACTTTTCAGTTAGTACCTCTCTCTGCAGGTTGATGCCTTTCATCCTTTACTTCCTGCATCCTTATTGGTCTCTTCTCCTGACCCCCAGGACTCTCTCCATTTGGCCCCGTCGTTCTTTCTGTCCCCCTTCCTACCGGTCTCTGATGTATTCTTGGTGCTTGGATTTCCCAGGCTTGCATGGTATACATTATTTTCCCCTTAGATGTTTCTCAGGGTCAGAATATAGATCAGTGGTTCCAACCCAGAACCCTTAAAAAATACAGGTGCCTTCTGAAGACGAGAACAGCTGAAAGCCATCCACTAGCCTTAGTGCCCTTGGATTGAGTTCTGTACCCTCCTCACTCCCCCACCTCTCTCTTCTGCCTCATCATTGCTTGGGACTTGGAACTGTTCCCTTCCTGTGGTATTGAAATCAAGGTCTTCATTTTAGATCTGAAGTTTTTTCTTTTGTTCAAAAAAAATTTCATTTCTTTGTCTTTTACTATTTTGAAATCTCCACTAGTGAGAAATTTAAGTATCTATGCAGAGTAGCCTGGTGGACGTCCTTTGTGTTCCTTCCAGAGGAGGTAGTTATTGGGGTACAGGCATTGTTTCTTCTCAGTAACTCTCCTCTCCTACTTGTGTTATTTTGAAGCAAGATCCCACGCATTTGCATTTTCAGTATGAATCCCTCAGTCTGTATTTCAGTATAAAAATTGTAATGCTCAAGCTATAGTATCACGATTGAGTCCAAGTTCTCTCAGGCTGTTTTAAAAACAGGTCATTTGGTTGGATGAGGACTGGTAAGCCCTTCTTCCCCCTGTGTCCTGTATCCCTCCCCTTTTTGTTTCTGAAGAACAGTAAGTAGCTTGGGTCCTCTTTAGATGTGGAGGGTCCTGGCAATCGCCCTGTGAGCAGATGCCATACTCTTCCCCCATCCTTTGTGTCTCCTGATAACTGGTACAGAGCTTGGGTCTTGATACTTGATCATATTAAGGTCTGATGACTTTAGTCAGGTCCACGTCTGTCACCAAGTGTCTATCTAGGGCTTACACCAAGTATCCACCCCCTCAAGCCCTCGCCGAATTCAGGTCAAGGGTTGGAAGTTTTTTTTTTTTCTGTAACGTTGGTTTGTATTTGAAGACCTTCACCTTTCCTCTCTTGTAGCTTAGACAGCTGCTAAGGTAAAGGTAAAGGAACTAGTCAATGTAAATGAATGGCCGAGGCTGTGTTGTAATAAAACTTTATTTACAAACTTGGTTTTGACCCCTTATTTTGGGGACTCTGGAGTTACACAGGGGTTTGTAAAGCAGTGGTATTTAACACTGTAGTCCTTTATAGTGTGTTAGATGGATGTAGCCTGTATTTGTTACCCACTCGGGGTAGCTTCTACAATAGTTTCTTGCTACCTAGATTGGCATTCCCCCCTCCCATTCCTGGGGTCAGCAGCCTCTCCAAGGAGTCCTAATTCTTTTTTGCACAGTGGAATGTTAATAATACAATGCAGGTTCTAGGAGTTCTCATGGAAACTAGTACTTTCTGTTTAGTTTTAGATTCCTAATTTGGCTTTTCCATTGTATACTAATACTAATTTCTTTCAGCTGCAAATCTGGCTTTTAATGGCACTAGGAATAATATGACTAGAACATTAAATAATTTCTTTTATATAACAGTCTCAGCAATAATAGAGTCTCTGTCTGGCTTTTTTTTTTCCTTAACAATGTGTCTGTGACTCTGAACACGGTGACTTATTATATTTGGGAAGCAGAGGCAGGAGGATTGCTGTGGGTTTGAGGTCAGCCTGGCCTATGTAGCAAGACCAGGCAACTAGGCAAACTTGGTGGATGTGGTGGTGTGTGCCTTTAGTCTTAACACTCAGGAAGCACAGACAGTTGCATCTTTGTGAGGATCTCTAGTGAGTTCCTAGAAAGGCAGCCCAAGCTACACAGTAAGACCCTGTTTCAAAACCAACCAACCAACCAACCAGCCAACCAAAACCAAACAAACCCAAAAAACAAAAAACAAAACAAAAACAAAAAAACCCAAAACAAAACAAAAAAACCAAACCAGTCAACCAGCTAAACAAACAATGCAGTTGTCTTGATATCTCCCTGTTGTGTGGTGTCTGTGGACTATGGACCCCATAGTGTGTGAAATGACAGTCCTTTCATTCTTGTACACTATTTCATCGTGTGAAATGCCACCATTTGCTAATCCATTCTCCAGTTCATGGAATTAAGTTGCCCTGAATTCTTCTGCATGCATCCTTTGGTAGACATTGTGTGCTTTATTTATTTTCTCTCACATGTACTCTGGAGTGGAATTAGTAAATTGTTTTTGGACGCAGGGCACATGGCCCCAAGAACAGCAAAAGAACTGTGTGCTTCAGTTATCTGTTGCTCTGTGACCACTTCTCCCCCAGTGTCCCAGCCTTCCACGGCAAACACCATCCTCTGACAGTTGGTGTCGGTCTTCTTCTTTGGGGTCTAGCTTTGCTGAGTGCTTCCAGCCAGGGCCTCTTATAAACTGCCATTATGATATTTTCTGCTGTTTGGGGGTGGGGGTGTCACAGAGCCTTTTGCACTGTGTCCCAGCTCACTCTTGTAACCTTTGGCAGGATTCCGGTCCTTTCTGGCTCTTGGTCAGAAGTTTCTTTTTCTTCAGTGCTGGAGATTAAACTCAGGGCCTCACAGGCTGGGCAGGCACAGCAGTTACCTACCTTGACGGTATCCAATATACAATTCAGTAGCGCCTTCTTGATGGTACAGCTCAGTCATTGCCCCCCCGTCCCCCCAACTTGCCGAACCTTTTCATGGCCCACGGTTGAGCTGATTACACGGAATGGATTCATTGCACGGAATGGATTCATTGTATCCATTCAGTCAGTGTCACTCTCCATCCTCCTGTACTGCCCTAACTACACAAACAACTACGGCTTTACTGCTAGTTACTCTGTTTAGAGCCTGACTATTTTATAAGTGGAGTCATATCAGCTGTTCTCTTGGCTTAGTTCCCTTAGCATAATGCTATCAAGGTCATTTACATTGTGGTGTGCATCAGAACTTTTTTTTTTTTCTATTTTAAAAGGCTGAATGGATGCATTGTGTTCAGATAGCACATTAAACCGACCCTGCTACGGGACTGAGTTGTCGCCTAAATTCTTGCTGCTGTTGTGGTGTTTTTGTGTGAACACTGGTATTGGACCACATTCTGTTTTCACAGTAAAGTCTCCAAGCACTCCATGCTATAGAAGAGGGATTGTGTAAGGTTGGGAATACCAGGAGAGACGCACCTTAGTAATCATTCTCTGTGTAGTTAGGCCAACAACTAGTTATACATATTTTATTTTGAAATATAATAACTCATAAGATGTATTGTGATTTTACAGTTATCTGTAATAGTTTCATGGGTCTCAAGACATATCCATAAAAGAAGGTATATTGAAAGGAGTTAATTCCTATTATTTTTCTCTAATAAGAAATCACTTGAAATTTTGGAGTTGATTTTTTTAAGTATAAATAGGTGGGGCTGGAAAGATGGCTTAGCAGCCTGTCAGAGCTTGCTGCTCTTTCAGGGGACTGCAATTCAGCTCCCAGCCAGCACCTGTGGCAGTTGGCCCACAGCCTGTAATTCCAGCTCCAAAGTATCTAAGACCCTCTTCTGGCCCCTGTTGGGGGGAACATATATGTGCTTGATCGAGCATGTGCACACACACATATGAACAGGCTCTGTTCTTATCTCTCTTTTTAGTATTTAATATTTAAAATTGTAGTGTATTATATACCTTGCTTTCTTTGATATGTCCTGACGATCATTCCTTACCCATTTTTGTTTGTTTGTTTTTGGTTTTAAGGTATTTATTGTAGAAAGGCAGAGAGAGGGAGAGAGTAGGGAAGTAGAGGCTGGCCATGGCTACGTGGAGAGAGGGGGGAAGGGAACAAGAGGCAAGAGTAAGAGAGTAAGAGCAAGAGAGTCCTTACCCATTTTCATGTGTCTTTTCTATATCCATATTACATCTCACTAAATGTATTAGAATTTGGGTTATTCCTAATCTTTTGCTAATATAAATTATTATACTGCAGTGAATATACACATGACTTTTTTTTGTTTGTTTGTTTTTGTTTTTGTTTTTCAAGACAGGGTTTCTCTGTGTAACCCTGGCTGTCCTGGAACTCATTCTGTAGACCAGGCTGGTCTACAGTAACAGGTTACAATCCCAGTGACCTCAGGCAGTGGTCTTCTGGGGAGTCCATATTAGACACAGCTCTAATGTGCGGTTAATATGCCAAGAGAGAATACAAGGGTTGGGGCATTATTAGACTGGAGAGTTTGATGAACTGGCATTTAAGCTGAGATATGAGGGATGGTTTAGGCCTAAGCAGATGAAAAAAGCCCAGACCGCAGTTCGTAGACGCAGGAACAGTAGGCAAGAATGCAAAATCAGAAGTGAATCTTCTAGTAGAGCGCCTGACTAGCTGGAAGGAGTCATCTCATTGGCTTTGTAATCCACCCCCCTCCCCCAACCCACACTGAGAAAGTGAGGCCCAAGGCTGGGGCAGGTTGAGTGCATGGTGAGATCACCCTGGTCTACCTCCTGAGGCCCTGTGATAGATAGATCCTAACCCTCATCCTCGACTTGACTGGATTTAAAGTCAAGGTTGGCACACATCTATCTCCCAGTGTCTGAGTGTGTTTCCAGGGGGATTAACAAAGGAGAGAAAGGGACCTACCTGGGCCACCATCTCACGTGCTGAAGGTCCAGGCTGAATAGCAAAGTAGAACTGGAGAGATGAACCGAGCACCAGCATCCCCCTCTCCCCATTCCTTGAGTTACAGAAATGTGAGGAAGCCACGCCTGTCTCAGAGAGTAGACGGTAGGCCATACTTCTATCACATCCTCACAACACAGACAGCTTAAAGAGGGAAGTTTATGTTGGTTCAAAGCTGAAGGTACATTTTATCATAGTGGGGAAGTAGAGGTAGCAGAAGTTTAAAGCAGCTGGGTGCCTTGTGCCTAAAACCTGTACTCGGCTTACTTTCTCTGCTTTTTTGTTTTTGTTTGTTTGTTTGTTTGTTTGTTTTTTAACAAAGTCTAGGATCCTAGCCCAGGGCATGGTGCCGCCCACAAGAGTAGGGCTTCCCTCTTTAATAACCCTTATAAGGATGATTCCCTACAGGCTTGCTCCTCTGCCAGCTGATTCTGAAGCTCATCAGGTTGGCTATTGAGGTTACATCACACGTTCATGTATTGTCTTTAGAAATAGGTTAAGAACTCCCTATGCTAGGTCAGATAGACAAAACAAATCTTCCACCCTGTTTTAGTCCTTTACCATCTAGTGAGCTTCAAAAGCGAACTTAAGAGATGACAGATCACCGGGCTGTGGTGGCGCACACCTTTAATCCCAGCACTTGGGAGGCAGAGGCAGGCAGATTTCTGAGTTCAAGGCCAGCCTGGTCTACAGAGTAAGTTCCAGGACAGCCAGGGCTATACAGAGAAACCCTGTCTAGAAAAACAAAAAACAAAAAACAAACAAACAAAAAAAGGTGACTGATCACTTACTTGCTGGCGTTTGTCACTCACTGGTAGAGGGCTTGTGTGGTGTGCCATGTGTTTGATCCCCAGCCTGACATATCTCTGTAATTAATCCTAGCACTTGGAAGGCAGAGACAGGAAGATCAGAAGTTCAAAATCAGGGTGCCCAACATGAGACCCTGTTTTTAAAAAAAGAATAACAAACCAAAAAACATAACAACAAAAACCTGTTCTCTAATGCTTCCTCTCTTAACAACATCACCGAGGAAGAGTGATGTCTTGCTTGGGAATGAGGCATCACGTATCTTAGATTCCCGCTGCCCCCTTCTTGAGGGAAGCCAAGCGCCTGTGATGTTTTCCTTCTTCCCTTAGCTCCTCCTCAGCCTAACTTTCCATTTTGACACATCTGTCCGCCCCCTTCCCCCTTGATACTTAAAGGCTCACTCCTAACCCCCTAATCCGCTTATGATCCCGTCAGTCAGATTGATTTATTTTTGACCTACATATCCTGTTTTTCTTTGTTGCTAATGCCCACTCTAAGATTTCACCGCAGTCTCTGTTATGTCAGAGACACTCATGGGTTTATGTGCAGTGCGAAGAACTGTATATTTCTTATTTCAGAGCTGATAGGCCTGAGAGAATTTTGGTGCATCTTGTGAGGTTAGGAGGGTGAGTCAAGGGAGTTTCTTTAAGAAGAGGCAAGTCTTACGTATGTATAGTGCTGCAGGCACCTTGAGTAGAACCTTCCAGAAGCGACCTTATTCCGCAGAAAAGCCTTACTTGCCTTTGGAAGCCATCTTCACACTTCAATACACATTAAATAAGGACTGTCTCTCCACACTGCTTTGACAAAAGTGTGTTTCTATGGCAGTATCAGTGTTCTGGGGATCTGAAGTAATGCAAAATCAGAACACTTAAGTATTCAGTTTCCATGTGGCAGAGAATGACCAATAGTCATAAACATGAGTGTATTGAATTGTGCCTGTGGCTTCCCTAGTCCCTTACACATCATTTGGAGGGATCATTCTCCTGAGTGACTTCTAGATTAAGAGTGATCCTTTGTATATTGGTAAGGCGAGTTTACTCAATGCTCACGCTGGATTTTGTTTGTCTATCAGGGCCTGTCAACATGTTTCTTTTGTGAAGAGATGGTATGGTTGCTCATTAATGATAGTCCTTGTAGGTCTCTCTGCTCATTCACACCTCCATCCCCTCTTTGTCTCCTTTCCCCTCTTTCTTCTTTGAAATGTGGCTGGTGGCTGGTGCTTTGATTTCATTGTCGTGTCTTAGTATCCTGTAACTGTGTCACTGATTCACAGCGTCGGATGAGGCCAGTTTTTTTGGACTCCGTGGAAATGGTTTTTGTTGAGGGGTGATGTTTGCTGATTTTCTTTCTGTGTAAGAATTTTCAGATAATAATCTTTCATTTCTTTAGCCTGCCTGTTGAATTAAAGAACTTGTTTTTACCCTTTAGTGCTTCTGGATGTAATGCAAGGGTTGTATGGTTATGAAAATTTTGGTTCCTTACCAGGTGGGACTTATTTTTGGGATCTGAAATGTAGGAAAGCATAAAACTTTTAAACCCTTTTAAAAAGCAAATTACCTGGGCTGGAGAGATGGCTCAGCAGTTAAGAACACTGACTGCTCTTCCAGAGGTCCTGAGTTCAAATCCCAGCAACCACATGGTGGCTCACAATCATCTGTAATAAGATCTGACACCCTCTTCTGGTGTGTCTGAAGACAGCTACAGTGTACTTATATATAATAAATAAATAAATCTTAAAAAAAAAAAAGGCAAATTATCTAAAGGCATATTACAATGTTTTAAACATCCTAACAATGTTAACAATAGGATTTTGCTTATATTAAGGTCAAACATTCTAATGGAAGTTTTAAATGAACTTTGCTTAAGATAAAATTAGGATTTTTGAGACTTAGTTTCTGGGAATAGGACTTTACAGTTTTAGAATAATGATTTTGAAACCTTAGGTGTCCATAGGTAAGAAACAAATTCCCATGTGCTACCTACCGATCTCCAATAATTTCGTTGATGGTTAAGGCTGATAAAAAGAAGTTTTTATTTGTGAAATGGAAAGTCTACCAAGCTGACAAGTGTTGTGTAGCTTCTGGCTCGATGGGTTTATAAAGGCATCAAGGGTAATGTCCTTGAGACTGCACTGCAGGTAGGGCCCATGTAACAGGCAGCCATGCTGAAGAAGCCTGCCAAGTTGGGAGACATGACTCAGGTCCTTCCTCAGCCCTCTCTAAGTCTCCCCTCCTCCCCCGTAAAGATCCACACCAGAATTAGTTTTTAGTATACTTCAGAAGCCTGGTATATTAAAAGATAGCTTTTGTCTCTTGCTTTGCCAACAACCACATTTGCACATTTTAGAATGTTCTCCCAAGAGGGATGGTCTGAGGGTGAGTCGCATACACCAGGGCACACTCTGCAGGGACCCCATTCTATTTCACATTTGCCTGTCCTGGTGTAGGGCGTGGCTTGATGGACAGATGGGCAGTGTCCATGCTCTCTTCTGTTTCTGGTGCCCAGATTCCAGAAGGCCTCAGCAACATTGCTTTGCTGCTCACATTACTCCAATACATCTTCCAGCTAATATTCAATTTTGCCTTATTGTGATTCCAAGGTATGTCAGAATCCTCAGTGAGAAGAGCAGCGTAAGCCTGGTAGTGAAGCTGGTCCAGACCACACTCAAGGCATTTATTCAGATGACTGCTTGTTATGACATTCAGCCAAGGACCAGATATTCTCTCAAAACTGAGTGTGAAGTAGGTAAAGCAGAGGGGCCTACAAGTGATGACTCGAGTGGACAGATTTTCATATAAGCCGCAGGATGATTGTTGATCCTTCCCATGCTTGCCAGTCCCACCCTCCGAGGTGGACGCAGCTGACATGTGGACAGTCACAGTGTTGAGGCCGTTAGTGCCCTTCTTCAGGAAGTATGTACTTGAGACCAGAGGTCACATTTAAGAATCGTGGCTGAAATGATGCTGTTGCTTCATGACGATGTTCACCAGACTTGAATAATTAGATCTCAACAACAACAAAAAAGGGTTGGATTTAGTCTATGAAATATAAAATAATCTCTGACTTGTTGGTTATAATTTGGTTTCTTTTAGTTTCTTTGGTTTTGAGAGTTCTGGTCACACGGGAATGTATTAGAGTCACAGAATCTGATGTAAGTCCACATAGCGGCGTATTCTGTTAAAGAAGCCAGATGTTCAGTGTTTCAAGGTCACTCACCAGTGTTCTCTCAGTTCCTGTGTCGGTAAAGTTGAACGTGTGCACAAGTTGTGGTTAGCTGGATTAAAATGAAGGCGTGCATGTAGAGCACCAGCTGCAGCCAGCCCCGCCTCGTGGGCTGTCAGTGACAGGTGCTGCCTTTGTTGTTGGGCTCTTAATTAGCTTGAACTTCTAGGGTGTCCTTTCTTAGGGTGCAGCGAACCAACTCTGAATTCTCCCCTCCTATGTTTGTAGTTTTCTTAGACCAAAGCTAACCACCGTGAAGGTGAAGAGTGGAGCCTGTTTGTGGGTGGAGTTCGGAGGGGTGTTGCTGACTTCCGTTCCGGGGTGGGGTGGGGGTTCTTCCAGTTACGGGTTATGCTCTGTAAGAAGAGAATTAACTTTTGTGGCGTGAATGTTCTTTACGGTCATCTGTAGTGACCAAATCAACTTGGAATGTTTTGTTACTAACTTTGAAATTTGTTATTTTCTGGTTAGAGGATGTTGAGCTGAATAAATTACTGATTATCTTTTTGCAAATTTCCAGGGAGGAACCACTAATCAAGTGCCCAGCACAATCCTTTCTTTCATAAACGTGGGGAGGAGGCAGCAGCACACAGCCGCTCAGGAGGGCAGAGCCAAGAGTTATGTAACGGGGGTACATGACAGCATCTGGCTCTAGGTCCAGGCACACTGGGGGTGGTGCCCGGGAGACCTACAGCGAGGTGGTACTGCTCATTGAGCTTGACTATGGAACTTCAAAGGCTTTTGAAGAATCAGCCTCTTGGAGTGGGAGCTGGCTCTGGGAGGAGCTAAGGGAAGGATTGGGAGGTGAATATGGTCAGAATTAATTGTATGCATATGTGAAATCTTCAGCTTGGTCCTTAGCTCTCCACATAGAAGCAAGAAGCATTTGGAGTTGTAAGTTGTTTTTTCCCCGGTTTGAGTGGAGAAGGCTGTCTCCTCCTGAAGACTTCGGCCAGAGCACCTGAAACATATGCATATCTATCTTTTATCTTGTTTGTAGACCCCTTGAAGGTGGCTCCTACGGCCAAATGGCATTCACTGTAGGTTCTAGGAGCTCTGTTGGAGGGACACACTGCTCCTGGCTAGTGGCAATGCCATGGCATAGGCAGTTTAGAGATGCCCTTATCAAAAAGACAGATTCTCAAGTAGCCTGTTTGACCTTGATGTGGCCATGGATGACTTGGAGTCCCAAGTCTCCACCTCTCAAATGCTGGTTTGTGCATGGGTACCAACATGTCTGGTCCTAAGGATCAGATCAAGCTAGGGACTGTGCATTCTGGCAAGTATTCTGCCATCTGAGCTATATTCCCAGCTATAGAGATATATTTCCCCTTTAACAATCCTTGAGCTCAGCTGAGATGGCTCAGCGGTTAAGAGCACTGATTGCTCTTCTAGAGGTCCTGAGTTCAAATCCCAGCAATGACATGGTGGCTCACAGTCATCTGTAATGAGATCCAACACCCTCTTCTGAGGTGTCTGAAGACAGCTATAGTGTACTTACTTATAATAAATAAACAATCCTTGATATCTAACATCCCCTCCACCTCCCTACTCCCACACCCACCATCTACAGGGCATCCTGTTATTCTTATTTTTCTTTCTTTCTTTCTTTCTTTCTTTCTTTCTTTCTTTCTTTCTTTTTTCTTCCTTCCTTCCTTCCTTCCTTTCTTTCTTTTTTGCCAATGCAAACTTTTTCTTTTGTTTTTGTCTTTGCTTTTTGAGACAGAGCCTCTCTTTCTCTTTCTTCCCTACCTCCCTCTCTTCCTCATGTGCCCTCTCTAGCCCCATTGACCTGGCTGTCCTGGAACTCACTATGTAGACCAGGCTGGCCTCAAACTCACAGAGAGCCACCTGCTTCTGCCTCCTGCAGGGATCAAAGGTGTGCACACAGCAAGAGTCTGTTTTTTGAAGGGCTTCTTTCTCTGGGAAGCTTTTAAAAGCCTGCTTCACCTTAGTAGCACCTCACATTTAGAAAGGGAGACCAGATTGGATCAGAGCTTTAGAATTGCCCCTCATAAAATCAGTGTTTAGGAGTTGCAGAAACATCTTCATGTGAAGACCAGAAGTCACATTTTTTGGGTAAAATTCTAGATGTTTTCCAGGCAATTTAATTTAAAATGTCAAGGCCATAGGAAGGTTATAGAAAAGTAAATTTGTGTTGTAATTTTTCAGAAGATGATGTGAAATGTTGTGTTCATATTTTTATAGAATCACAAAACTACAAGGAATCACCTTATTGTTCTTATCAAACATGATTATGGATACAGATCAAGAACTCCTAAGTAGGGTTCCCTGTCCCTGTGCAAACTAGACTATAAGGAACTATTGGAAGTTAATGTGTACAGGAGCAGAATTTTTGTTTGTTTTTGAACAAGGTATTGTTTTTAAGACAAAAAGTAGAGGGGCCGTGCTTCTAAGAGCTGTTGGATTGGGGACGGATACAGGTCCCGTCTAGGTGGTGAAACTTACTGTTTTTTTTTTTTTCTTTTGTATTGGGAAATGTTTTTGCTTATTTTTTTAAATCATGAACAATGAATTTCATTAAAAAACAAAAATTAGGATCATGAGCAAACTTTAGAATAATGTTAAGTGAATTGTTTTTGTTTCTTGTATGGACACTTTGTTTTGTGGATATTTTCTTTTTATGTATATCACATCCATGTTGATATATATGAACACACACATATATTAACAATTAAATACACACACAGAGGCACAATTTAAAGCTTGTTTACAAGTTTTTAAATAATACACAACAGGATTGAGCTATACCCAGTAGTATGTGGGTACCTTATATTTCAACAGTGAGACATAGTTTGCATACTGTCAGTAGAATTTAACACGTTTCTTTCCTGCTCTTAACTATTTATAGGAAAGCCACTTTTCTGATGCCTGTGGGAGGTGAACTGGTACGTGCACCTTTTAGGGAGCTCAAGCCCCAACCTCCTCTCTGAACCATAAGGTTTTATAGCAGGAAGACACTTAAGAGGTCTTTCTCTCAGGATGTCTAGATACTAGCTCCTTGAATCCCACCCATCGTAACCTGCCCAGGGCTCAGGAAATGGGAGGAGATTTAGCACCCCCCCCCCCCCCCCCCCCCCCCCCCCCCGCAGCCAGTTTAAGGAAATTATTTTAGTGGAGAATGATGAAAGTATTATTTTTCTAAAATAACTTAGAGAAAGCGTGCTCCAGATCCCTCCTCCTGCGCACATCTATACTCAGTTTGTTAAAGAAAACATACTGTAGTCGTGGTGGTGGTGGTGGTGGTGGTGGTGGTGGTGCATGCCTTTAATCCCATCATTTGGGAGGCAGAGGCAGGCGGATTTCTGGGTTTGAGGCCAGCCTGGTCT
>NW_022196905.1:66007622-66011346 GCF_008632895.1 Mastomys coucha | reverse complement strand
GTGAACAAACTTTTGATCTGTTTTAAAAATTAGGGTAAAGATCTTGAGAAGGATTTGTATCCTCTTCCCCCCTTTATTGGTCAAAGTTGAGTGTATTTCTTGTTCTCATTGTCCTTAGAATTAGTCCTCATCATTGTCACCTATTCTAAGGTCAAGTGCTTTCTAGTTACAAGTCAGGTGATACTTCCTCATAGTATATCTTGGTAAAGATGTGGGCTTTTGCTGCCGCTCCCCACCCCCTTAAATGCGGCCTAGTTCATCTGCGTATGGATACAAATGAAACTCTTTGTTGCAAACTGCGAATCTGCAAGTGTTTGTGATGTGCCTAATTTGGTACCAAGATGTGATTTAGGCACCAAGAGAATTTGGATTATTTAATACTGCTGCATAATAAAATGACTTATCAAATGCTCATGTGGGCACACACAGAGGCATGATTGTGCTCTCTCAATGCACAGTATAAATACTGAGGCTGTTTTGGGGAGCCAGCACGGCATGCTGAAGGCATGGTTTGGAAAAAGGCCTTGGAGTGTGTTCTTATCTGTGGGAGCTACTGACAAATCCAGTAGCCAGTAGCCATTCTAACTGCTGTACTTGTTTACTTCAGTTCTGCCTTTGCCTTCAATAGTTTTGGTTTTGTTCTTCCTTTTTTTTTTTTTGGTTTTTCAAGACAGGGTTTCTCTGTGTAGCCCCTGGCTATCCTGGAACTCACTCTGTAGACCAAGCTGGCCTGGAACTCAGAAATCTGTTTGTCTCTGCCTCCCAAGTGCTGGGATTAAAGGCGTGTGCCACCACCGCCCAGCATATTTGTTCTTTTTATAATCATTGAATCATCTGCCTTCGAAGATCTTGGTAGATGTGTTTTTATAGATTTTTTAAAAATCATCACATTAACTTTCAAAGATGAAGAAACAAAACAATGGAGTTTAAAAACAATCAAACAAACAAACAACCTCATTTAGATGGAGGAGAGAGGGGCACAGACCTATGTGAGCCCACTCTAGATGAAAAGCGTAAGGTTTCATCTAGTCCTGTGGCCGCTGCCCCGCTGTTTTCTGTGGACCTTGATTGTTTTGATGTATGTCCTCTGTCATAACTCCCCATCCATAAATATTTCAGTGTGGGTTCCTAACAGACAAGGACTCGCAATTTTTTGCTGATAAAGTAGAACCTTAATCTTTTGGGGAGAATTGATAGAAACCGAGGAACACTATAATTTAAGTATGTGTGGGAGGGCTACTGTAGTGATCTAAAGGAAAAGAGAGATATTAATTTTTATCACATTGTCCCTCTGTGTGTGTGCGCCTGCATTTGGAGATGCGAGGACATCTTAGGGCAGATGTTCTTGCCATCCACCACACGGGTACAGGGGATTGAACTCAAGTTCTCCAGCTTGGCAGCAAGAGTCTTTACCATGAAGCTGTCTTGCCGGGGAAGAACAAGATCTTTGAAATGGAATAAATGGAACCAAGAAATTCTCAGCAAGCCTTCGTACCAAAAAAATCAGACACATGTTCTGACAAAAACACCAGTTAAAGCTTTTAATGCATGAAGCACAGTGTGGGGAGGGTAGTGGGCCTTTTTGAGCAGCCAGTGTGCTTGCATCTGGACAGGTTAGTCTGGGAGGAGAGCCGATTCCATCTCATACCATTCGAGATGGCAGTTCTGTTTCAAGATGCATTCTTGAGGAGGAAAACCATGCACACAAACTACCAATCAGGACGCTGCCACGTTGTGTGCAGCCATGAAGAATGGAACTTAAAGCTCAATGACAGAGCAAGGAGCGGGTGGAGACTGTATCGTTCAGGAACCACTAGGAAGTGTGGGGAAGTCTTCTCACCACGTACGAAACCTAAACAAAGTTAGGTTACGATGAATCAGCAGTGGTCATCTAAAGGTGGTTGGCTTTTAAACATATAACCTGGAGCTGGAGAGAGAGCTCAGCAGTTCAGACCACTCATTCTTTTTTTTTTGTTGTTGTTGTTGTTGGTTGTTTTTTTTGTTTGTTTGTTTTTGTTTTTGTTTCTGTTTTTCGAGACAAGGTTTCTCTGTGTAGCCCTGGCTGTCCTGGAACTCACTGTGTAGACCAGGCTGGCCTCAAACTCAGAAATCCACCTGCCTCTGCCTCCCAAGTACTGAGATTAAAGGCGTGCACCACTGCCCGGCCAGACCACTCATTCTTTCAGAAGATTTGGGTTTGATTCCTGTAGCCACATGGCAAGTTCACAACTTTGTATAACTCTAGTTCCAAGGGTTCTGACACCTTCTTCTGACCTTGGTGGGTATCTGTGTGTGTTGTATACACACACACACACACACACACACACACACACAAAGCACTTATACACATAAAATAAAAACCATTAAAACTAAAAAAAAAAAACCAATTCATTTAGTTGTTTTGAGTGTTTTTCCTTCATGTATGTACATGTAGTACCCGTGATGCCCGACAGAGGGCATCAGATCCCTACAGCTGGAGGTTGTGAGCTGCCATGGGAGTGCTGGGAACCAAACCAGAGCAATAGCTCCTTTTAACCACTGAGCCATCTCTCTAGCCTCTTAGGTCTTAGAATTTTGACACATTTTTATTGGGAAATTGCTGCAGACTTTGCTGTCTAGAGCATCTGTGATATGTTAAACAAACAGATCGCATATCATTTATCAAGCACTTTGTAAGTGCTTTTCATTTTTAATTTCCACAGCAGCTTTGAGAGATTTTATCGTCCTTATTTATGGATGAGTCAGTGAGCACAGTCAATCATAAAGATGGAGTCTCCGTCAGGGTCTACTCCTTGCTTTTAAATGTAATTTTATCTTCATTAACTGGTAAGGTATTGTAAGCATTTTTCTTTCCTTTGTACTTAAGTACACACATTGAGTTGTAGTGTTAGTCAAGACTGTATTTGGCCTTCTTTTGAAAAATGATATATATCTTATGAATATATCAATTTTCCCTTCCAACTGTTTTGTTCTTTGACCATTGTAATATTTCATTCTCCCTAAGAATAACAGTAAATTGAACACCTTGTTTTTTTATACCAGATTATATAAGGCAATTTTCAAGTATGTTATATACTTTAAGCTCATTTCCCTCTCTCCTCCCTCCTATTGGTTCTCTTTGTCCCTTGCACGGTTTTGTGTCTACTTTCATGCTATCTATACATGTATAATTTATGCATCTATGCAAAACTTGGGACCTGTAAATGAGAGGAAATGTGCATTATTTGTCCAAGAATGGCTTCATTTGCTTGGTGTGATCACCCCCAGCTTTAGCCATTTTCCTGCAGAGGACACGTCATTCTTTTTATTGTTTGTGAATTTCTCACGGGTGCATATAATGTGTTTTGATTGAACCCTTCCCCATTTCCCTCACCTTCGTTCACTTTCCGCCCACTACACTCCTCAATTTTTCCTCCCCAATTTCATGTGTTCCGTTTTTAATCTACTGAGTCCACTTAGAGTGTATGGGTGTAGGACCATATACTGGAGTATGAGGAACCTCTCAGGGTCTGCATCCCTGAAGAAAGCTGGTCTCCTCCCTCAATAGCCTTCAGCTAGGGAGACAACTTCCCATTCTCTTCCCTTGCCCATGCTGGCATTTGGGCTGGCTTGTTCTTGTGCATACAGTCACAGCTGCTGTGAGTTCAAACTCTGGTCTCCTGTAGATAACTCCTCTCTCGGTGTCATACTGTCTTTTTTTTTTTAATATTAGATATTTTCTTTA
>NW_022196905.1:65998445-66007120 GCF_008632895.1 Mastomys coucha | reverse complement strand
CAGCTATATCAGGCTGGATTGTCCTTCCTTCAGTCTCTGCTCCATAGTTAGTCTCTGCAACTCCTTCTTTGGGTATTTTGTTTCTCCTTTTAAGACGGAATGAAGTGTCCACATTTTGGTCTTCCTTCTTCTTGAGTTTCTTGTGGTTTGTGGATTGTACTTCGTGTATTCCGAACTTCTGGGCTAACAACTACTTATCAGAGAGTGCATATCGTGTGTGTTCTTTTGTGATTGGGTTACCTCACTCAGGATGATATTCTCCAGATCCATCCATTTCCCTAAGAATTTCATAAATTCATTGTTTTTGATAGCTGAGTAATACTCCATTGTGTAGATGTACCACAATTTCTGTATCCATTCTTGTTGACGGACATCTGGGTTGTTTCCAGTTTCTGGCTACTATAAGTAAAGCTGCTATGAACATGTTGGAGCATGTGTCCTGATTATATGTTGGAGCATCTTCTGGGTATATGCCCAGGAGTGGTATTGCTGGGTCCTCTGATAGTACTATGTCCAATTTCTGGAGGAACCGCCAAATTGATTTCCAGAGTGGTTGTTCTAGCTTGCAATTCCACCAGCAATGAAGGAGTGTTCCTCTTTCTCTATAACCTCTCCAGCATCTGCTGTCACCTGAGTTTTTTATGCTAGCCATTCTGACTGGTGTGAGGTGGAATCTCAGGGTTGTTTTGATTTGCATTTCCCTGATGACTAAGGATGTTGAACATTTCTTTTCTCAGCCATTCGATACTCATCAGTTGAGAATTCTTTGTTTAGCTCTGTACCCCATTTTTTAATATGGTTATTTGGTTCACTGGAGTCTAACTTCTTGAGTTCTTTGTATACATTGGATATTAGCCCTCTATCAGATATAGGGTTGGTAAAGATCTTTTCCCAATTTGTTGGTTGCTGTTTTGTCCTATTGACAGTGTCTTTTGCCTTACAGAAGCTTTGCAAGTTTATGAGGTCCCATTTGTCAATTCTTGATCTTAGAGCATGAGTTATTGGTGTTCTGTTCAGGAAATTTTCCCCTGTGCCTATGTGCTTGAGGCTCTTCCCCACTTACTTTTCTATTAGTTTTAGTGTATCTGGTTTGATGTGGAGGTCCTTGATCCACTTGGACTTGAGCTTTGTACAAGGAGATAGGAATGGATCGATTTGCATTCTTCTGCATGCTAACCACCATCTGTTAATCTCTGTTGTTAGATGTTCTTGCTGTCTCTGGCTGGAGCTTGTTCCTCCTGTGGGTCTGTAAGCCTGTGTCAGCACTTTTGGGAGATGAGCTCTCCTCTGGTAAAACCCATGCGCAGATGGCTGTGGATCAGTTGTCTGTCCTGAGTCCTGGGGTCAGAGCACACCCTGGAGACAGGATGTCCACTTTCGGGAAAGGTGCAGAGAGGGCTGTGGATCTGTTGTCCCTCCTAGGTGTGGTCTGAGGTAGAAAGGATCCTGACCCAGTTGCCCTGCCACTTGTGAGGCCTGTGCCTGCTGGCTGGTCCTGCCTTAGAAAGTCACTGGAGAGAAAATGGAGGATCTCACCTGAGTCCCTGGGTTAGAACACTCCCTGAAGGGAAGCTCTCCGCTTGCAGGGAAGGGGCAGAGAGGGCTGCAGATCTACCCTCACTATCACTCCTAGACAGAGGTAGAGAGCGTCATACTGTCTTTTAAGACTCTTCTCCTGCCATGGTCCCTGAGCCCAGAGGGGGAGGGGATGTGATGTAGATGTTCCATTTAGAGTTTCGGAAACTCCTTGGTGTCCTATGCTCTGCCCTTGGCCCAGCGGTGGTGGTTCTCTGGATTAATTGCCCTCTACTGTAGAGAGAAGTATCTCTGGTGAGGGTTGGGAGACCAATAAGGGCGCTCTTTTTTTTTTGTTTTTTTCGAGACAAGGTTTCTCTGTATAGCCCTGGCTGTCCTGGAACTCACTCTGTAGACCAGGCTGGCCTCGAAATCAGAAGTCCGCTTGCTTCTGCCTCCCAAGTGCTGGGATTAAAGGTGTGTGTCACTGAGCCCAATGATGGTTGCTTTGTTGTGTACATCCTTTAAAACAAACTTGCCCATCCACTTCTGATCATCTTCTAGAGTTTGCTCTGAAAAATGACATTACTGGATGAAAGATGATAGATATCTTAAAGCCTTTTGATTCGAGTGGTGAGACCGAAGGTGACAGATACCATCCTTTGAGTTTAGAGAAGTTGTTTGAGCACAGTAAATTTGGGAGAAGTAGGTCATCTAAATCTTCAGTGGGCCTTTGTGCTTCTCTGGTTTCTTTTATGGATGTCAGACTTCACCCGGCTTGTTGGAAGCAATAAACAGAAAGAGGAAAGGAGATTTATTAAGCTGTGGCCGTTGCTTGCTTCATGACCTTGAGCTACTTAGTTGTCTCCCTCTCTTTAATTTAAAAGTTGGATTAGTCTAGAAGCTCTCTTATTGCTGAGCCACATAGATCACTCAGTCGATAAAAGTGTTTAGCTTGCAAGTATGACGACCTCAGTTCAGTCCTGGGAACCTGTATGAAAAAGCTGGGTGTGGTGGCTTTGGTCCCAGTGTTGGAGAAGCAGAGACGGGTAGATGCCAGGGGCTGAATGGATGAGCTTTAGGCCAGTGAGTGACTCTATGGAAAGAGGTGGATAACAAACATTTCTGAGTATGTCACCTGAAGTTGTCCTCTGGGCTCTACACACACATGCACATATAGGCACGAGCACACGCACCAGAACTCAAAGATATATTAAAAAGTCATATTGCAAATTACTGGTATGAAAGCATACAAATTGTGCTCCTGAAAATTTGCATGAGTTTTCTATGATGTTTGCTCCTGTTGAGCTATGGGGTGATAATTAGGTAAATCAAGTTCCATGTAATTTTCTTTTCTTTTTTTTTTTTGGTTTTTTGGTTTTCAGAGACAGGGTTTCTCTGTATATTCCTGGCTGTCCTAGAACTCACTCTGTAGACCAGGCTGGCCTTGAACTCAGAAATCTGCCTGCCTCTGCCTCCCAAGTGTTGAGATTAAAGGCGTGTGCCATCTCTGCCCAGCTTGGTTTAATTTTTTAAAACTATAGATTCAATAAATGTACACATTAATCAGGGGTCTTAATGACCCAAAAATATTTCAACAACTACATTTTTAAATAAAAAGGATCCTCCCTGCCGCAGAGGATCACATGTTTCCTTTTTGTGACAAGCAAGAACCTAAGCATTTTGGCTAATTCATGGGTAACTGGCTATGTTTGGGGCTCGCTGCTCAGTCTAAAAAGGAGCCTGCTACCAGTCTTCGGGAGGTCACTTGGCTATCTCAGCCCACATGGAGAAAGATGAGAACCAGTTCCTGCAAGTTGTTCTTTGACCTCCATATGTGCGCCTTAATATGCATGCAAACATGCATATACACTCAGAATAAATACAAATTTAAAAGTAAGTCAAAGAAGTGATTTTTTTTAAGTGGTTATGGTTCTGTTACATGTTCCTCTTGAGTGCATCTTTATGCATAACATCTATGAAGACTAACTGTAGGTTTGGGTCATAACTTAAGGTGCTTGGAGAATGATTAATGAAACCAGAAAGTTAGGTTCCCTGGGAAACTGAAGGGATTAGGCTCAGTCATTCTGGGAAGGACAAGATTACTGTGGTATAATCTAACCATCTAGGTGTCTGTGAGCAGTGTGGGTGCAATAGGAGAAATAGTGTGTAGTACGAATAGCATAATTTTTTTTTTTTTTTTGTTTTTTTGTTTTTTCGAGACAGGGTTTCTCTGTGTAGCCCTGGCTGTCCTGGAACTTACTCTGTAGACCAGGCTGGCCTTGAACTCAGAAATCCGCCTGCCTCTGCCTCCCAAGTACTGGGATTAAAAGCATGCACCACCACTGCCCAACATGACTTGAGACAAGGTCTTTCCACGAACCTGAAGCTTATTATCACTTCAGCTAGGCTGGCGGGTAGGCGGGCGTCTGGGCCCCATCTGTCTCCACTCTCACATCCTCTTGCTTTTACAGAACGTGCTCTTACCCACAAAGCCGTGCCCCAGTCCCTAAAAGACGGATTCTTACTTTATAACCTGATGGTTCTGTCACAAACTTAACTCCCTAAGGTTAAGTTACTGTGTGTTTTGATTATTTTCATTTACATATTTCTATGTATATTTGCATGTGTTAACTATGGGGCTATGTACATATAAGTGCAGTGCCCAAGGAGGTCAGAGGCCTTAGATCCCTGGAGCTGAAGTTACAGGAAGTTGTGAGCTGATAGATGTGGGTGCTGGAACCCAGGCTTGGCTCCTTGGGTTTGTCTCGTAAGTAGTAAAGCAGGGCCAAGTTTGGAAGGATTAAACTCTCCATTAGGATATAAGTGGTAGAGTCCAGGGCAGCGATTCTCAACCTGTGTGGGTTGGCTGACCGTTTCACAGAGGCCACATGTTAGATAGTCTGCAGATCAGATATTTACATTGCAATTCATAACAGTAGCAAATTCCAGTTATGAAGTAATGATGGAAATAATTCTATGGTTGGGGGTCACCACATGAGGAATTGTATTAAAGGCTCACAGCACTAGGAAGGTGGAGGACTGCTAGGCTGGGGGTTGGCTTATTCACACGCTATTTTCCTCAGATGGTTCTAGTCTGCAAACATTTATCAAATATGTGGTTTCTTTCAGCCTATGTGAGGTACGGACACAGTAACAGAGTGTTAGAAGTTGGGGATAGAAGGATATTTTTGAGTTGGAGACATATTCTTTCTGCATTGATTTCTTGGGACTTCTTCCATTGACCACTGAGGTCTTCTCTTGGTATTTAAATGTAGGTGGGCAAATTTTTATTGATATAGTTTTGATCTCATGCTACATAGAAATATGATAGGAAAGTTTTACTAAAACTACATATTCAAGCTGGGCAGTGGTGCCGCACGCCTTTAGTCTCGGCACTTGGGAGGCAGAGGCAGGCGGATTTTTGAGTTCGAGGCCAGCCTGGTCTACAGAGTGAGTTCCAGGACAGCCAGGGCTACACAGAGAAACCCTGTCCCGAAAAAACAAACAAGCAAACAAAGTACATATTCATTCATCAGTACTTGGGAAGATGTGTATACATACCGGTGTGTTTCATTTGGTTCAGTAATGAAACCTTTCTAGAAAACTCCCTAACACTGTGAATGGAAAATCTGCTGATTGCTTTTCTTAGGTCAAGTACAGTGATGATGCTGTTCTGGGTGAAAAAGTGCAAAATCAACAGAATGGTGACAAATTTACCTGCTGAGCTCCTTGCTCTGTCAGCAGGAGATTTGGAGTTTTTGTTTTTTTTTTTCTTTTTGTGGTGCTGCTTGGTTATGCTAGCTCAGATCATTATACAACTTTTTGGCAGGTTTCGTGATATAATCTGAGATTATATAGATTATATTCAGCACAATTTGTTTCCTCGGTCTATAAAATTAGAATTTTGGGGTCAGCCACATGACTCAGTGGGTAAAGGCACTTATTGTCAGACTGAAAAGCCATGTTGGGTCTCTAGGAACCCACATGGTAGGAGAGACCCAATCCCCTGTGAGTTGTCTTCTTCCCTTTACACACACACACACACACACATACACACACACACACACACACACACACTCTAAATGTAACAAAAGGTGATACTTGATGGAATGTGATTAAGCAACTGAGTTTAAATATAAACCACTCTTAAAAAGCTATTAAAAAAACCCATAGCATTTCTAAATAATTAGACCAGAAGTGACTAGAAATTTGAATTATAAAACAGTCATCACTAGGTTTTACAAATCATTAACTTTCTTTGTCAATCAAACTGGTGGTAAAACTTCCCTAAAAATTTCGTCTTAATGACTTCTTACCCGTCCGACTTATAGGATGCGTTCATCTCCCACTTCGTTCTTTGTGAGTGAGCTCTCTATATTTTACAAGTCACTGGATTAAACAGAAAACTGCAGTTTGTGCTTTCCGTAATTGGTTTGGTGTCACAGATGAGAGCTGCGATGATTGTAAGTGGTGTGAGCACCGATGCTGCCTTGCTCCCAAAGGCTGTGGGGGTGCTGATCTAACTCTGGAGAGAGATGTACTTTGGTTTCTAATTATGGATACGTGTGTCTGAGTGCAACAGAGCCCTTGGAGCGAGAGTTACAGCAGCTAGCCAGTCTGGGAACTGAAACCTAGGTCCATGGAAGAGGGAGTAAGGACCAAGGACCGTTAGACTCCCCATGCCCCCATTTCTCCACCTCCCCCCACCCCCAACATCATCATTTTATGAGACTTTGTAGGCCTCCTGGATGTTAGTAATAGGCAGATTTCATGCCTTGGAATGCACTTTATTTTTTTGGTTGAAGAATGATGCACTTCTAGGTTACTGGATATTTGGTATTCAAGGATAATATAAAACACATTTGAAGTTAAATTTGGAGGTTCAGGTTGGAACTGTGGAGTTGGAATTTACCCTAGTCTTTTTTTTTTAACCCTGGTGGGGTAATCCTTTGTGTAACACTGTGTAGGAAGGCTAGGGCTTTCAACAATCCTGCTTTAAGGATTTATTCATGCCATTTTATGTGTATGAGCGTTTTTCTCACACGTATGCCTCCACACCATGTTTGTACCTAGTGTCCATTGGAAGTAGGAAGATGGCATTAGATCTCTAAGAACTGGAGTTAGTTATTAGTTATTAACAACTGGATGGTTGTTAAGTCACCATGTGGGTGCTGGGGATTGAACTCTGGCCTTCCGTAAGAGCAACACTTGCTCTTCATGGCTGAAACATCTCTCCAGCCAGTATTCTTAACAATCTTTACCTAAAACCTCAGTTCTTTACCTAAAACCTCAGTGAGCAGAGGCTGTAAATCCTTCACGACGTAGACTTTTCGTTAACAGTAAACAATCAAGTCTTGTTTTTTTTTTTTTTTTTGAGACAGGGTTTCTCTGTGTAGCCCTGGCTGTCCTGGAACTCATTCTGTAGACCAGGCTGGCCTCGAACTCAGAAATCTGCCTGCCTCTGCCTCCCAAGTGCTGGGATTAAAGCGTGTGCCACCACGCCTGGCAAACAATCAAGTCTTTAACATTGATCCTAACCTACCTCGTGGTGAGGACCCGCCCAGCTCCCAGCTCCTGTCCTCACGGTTTGGCGTATTCTGAGGGCATACACATATTGAAAAGTGTGCTAACCAACAGCCCACGGCTTCGTTCTCTGCTCGTTGTTTGCTCTGATTACTTTAGCCTATCATTTCCTATAAGAATGTATATCATAGAGACACACCTGGAATGCCTTACCAACTTGAAGATAATTAAATCTCTGGCATTTGTGCTGTAACTATTTCAAAAATTGTTTTTTTTAAAAAAAAAAGATGTAGAGAGTTGTCTGGCGGTCCACTTTAGATCCTGGATTGCAGTTCAGCGCCACGGGGCGAGGAAGGACCTCGTTGGGGCCATTACTTTGTTTATTTACTGGGAGTCTGAAAAGCATCCTCCCACCACAGGTGAAAGTCACATGCCATCAAAACTGCCATTCTTTGGCTGAGAATAGAATTTGATTTAGGGTCATCAAAGGGTCTCCTTTGTTTGACCTTTTATAATAAAAGACAGGGCACAGATCTCATCTGCAGCTTGACCATGGACAGTTAACATACATATCCTCTCTGACCTTCACTGTCTCAGATGAACATTATAAAAGGAAGTAGTAAAAATGGTTTTTCTTATAGAAAAAAGACCATATTCTCCAGATTAAGAAAGTGGATTCCATGTGAAATGGTATCTAGAGAGACAGAAGGAAAATCTGATTAACATGAAGAAAGGCTGCCATCCCCTAAGAAACCCAAAGCACACAAACAACACCCCCTAAACAAAACAAAACAAAACAAAAATGGGGAGGGGGGAACCTTTGAATACAGATATCTCTCCAAAGCCCAGTAGTGATAAAAATATAAACACTAAGAAAACCAGAGAAACATTAACCAAATGATCTCCTGGGCGGTCAGGAACTGTATCTCTCATTCGGAATCGAGAAGGTGAGGGTGGGAGGGGTGTGTGTCAGAAGAAGGTGTGAGGCTTCAGGGGATGTGCTAGGCATCCACAGAAAGAGAGCTGGCGCTGCAGAGCACGTGCTGGAAAGCCTGCTGTGTCGGAGCGAGGGGGAGCGGGCCCTGGTGCTTAGTCCATCAGTTTGCCTTATAACATCCCTCCTTTGCTTTCTGAGGTGGCTTTCCCCATCTTTTCACCTAGTTTTAATTTATCATCTGTGTGTCTGTGACGTGTGTGCCTGAGTATTGGTTCGTGTCGGTTTACATGCATGCGGGTCACCTCACATGTGTGGAGGTCATGGGACCACTGTGTGGAGTTGGTTCTCTCCACCTTTTACATGAACCCTAGTGATCCACCTCAGGCCACCAGGCTCTCAGGCATGTCTTTGTGACTCAGCCATCTTGCCGAGCCTGGAGCTGTTTTGGTCCCTCCTGCATGTCACTCCAATGGGCCTCACTTTAGTGAGTTGTCCTGAAAGAGAAGGCAAAGCCCAGTTTAAGTCTCATGAAGTAAAATGTGGTATGTGACTGTACCAATAAGACAGAGGTTGTAATAAGGGTTCTATGGACTTTGAGGGAGAAAAGATGCCATGACCCAAAGGCAAGGAAAATATCAAGAATATGCCAGAATGTTCTCCTCTCCTCTCCTCTCCTCTCCCCTCCCCTCCCCTCCCC
>NW_022196905.1:65990276-65998365 GCF_008632895.1 Mastomys coucha | reverse complement strand
CCTCCCCTCCCCTCCCCTCTTCTTTTCTCTTCTCTTCTTTCTTTTTTGGAAGCAGGGTCTTTCTACATAGCCCTGGCTGTCCTGGAACTTATTATGTAGACCAGACTGGCCTCGTCTACACAGATCTCAGAGATCTACCTGCCTCTGTCCCCCAAGGTCTGGGACTAAAGGTGTGCACCACCACGCCCAGTCTGGGTATTGTGTGTGTGTGTGTGTGTGTGTGTGTTTATATGTGCGTGTGTATTAGTGTGTGTATATGTATGCATGTATATATGTAAATATTCATGTATTTATAGATTTGGGAATGTTTGATGGAAAGTAAAACATTGCAGCAAGTCTCAATCATTCTGATTATGAAAAAGTGTGATTTTTTAAAATCTATATTTATGTGTGAGATTTGGGGCTTTGAAAACTTGGCCTTTGCTGTCAACTTTGTTTACTGTGCTTCTTAGAAAATAGAATGCTACACCCTGAAGATCTATAGATCTGTTAAATACGGTGCCTAATAGATACAAGAGCTGTTTGACAGTGCTGTATTTTAATGAGTGCAATGACTGTGTTAAACATGTAATTGAATAAGATGTTAGTGTACGTGCGAGGTCAGCAGTTGGTTTATAAAAGCATTGCTAGGGGAAAAGGGGGGAAGAAATGTATAGGTTACAGAAAAAAAAAAAAAGAAACATGTAGTTTAGGACAGAACCAAGGAACATGCTTGCCACTCTGGATCCTGTTCAATGGTTAGAGCAGATAGTTAAAAAGATGATTGGAGCTGAGCAGTGGTGGCGTACGCCTTTCATCCCAGCACTTGGGAGGCAGAGGCAGGTGGATTTCTGAGTTCGAAGCCAAGCCTGGTCTACAGAGTGAGTTCCAGGACAGCCAGGGCTATACAGAGAAACCCTGTCTCAAAAAAACAAAAACAAAAACAAACAAACAAAAATGCTTAGAAATTTGAACAGTGATTGGTAGTCAATATTAGAAGTTATTAGTATTCTGCAGGTATTCTAGTGGGCTGCTTTGTACTATAAAGGCCTTTGTTTTAGAGCAAGGTATATTGAATTATCTACATGTGAAATATTTGGTCTGCCTTTTTGCTTCAGAGTAATCCTGGGGAAGGATGGGATATGCAGCTATGACTGAGACGTGATGATATGCTGGGAGCTAATTGCTGCATTTGTGAATAATGGGAGCAGGTGCTTTACATTATTCTCAATAATTTTACAGCAGCTGGAAAATTTCCAGTGTTAAAGAAAAAATAAGTAAAATGGCATGTTCAGAAGAGATGGTAGAACCAGGTGAACGATTGCTACCAGAAGTGGGGATGGATACAAGTTAACACAAAAACCGTTTTTAACTATAAACATTCCTGACAGGCAAATGTTGTGTTTTGTTTTTCTTCAGAGACGAAGCCATTTATTTGAATCTGGGCAATTACCCTCTAAATGCTTAATTCTTCAAACTGCTCAAGCGTCATGCATGATTAGATGCTCCATGTCACCACCAAGAACTTAGTCGGGAGTGGCGCTACGGTAAGATCACAGTAAACACTACAGGTTAAGAGTGAGGTCTAGAAAGAGGTTTTAATGCTGCTGTGAGTTTAGCTCACAGCTTTGATTATAGCTTCTGTGTTAGTCACTTTTCCGTCACACCAACAGTGCTCCTGACATGATTGATTTAATTGCGAAGAGGTTGATTTGAGCTCATGGTTTTGGAAGTTCTGGTCTGTGGATTGCTGTCTCATTGCTTTGAACCTTCGTCTAGGGAATCTGAACATGGTTGTGGGGAGCCAGGACCCCACCGCTTTCTTCAAGGATGACTCTCCAACGATTTGATCTTTCCCAGTAGCCCCTACCTCTCAACCACCAAATTAGGGATCAAATTTTAGATATGTGGGGCCATTAAGAGACTTACACGGTTTTTAAAATTATTAATATTTTACTGTATTTTTGTTACGTGTGTGGGTGTTTTGCCTGCATGCATGTCTGCACTGTGTTTGTGCCTGTTGCTCATGGAGGCCAAAAGAGGGCACCAGGTCCCCTAGAACTGGAGTTACAGGTGGCTGTGAGCCGCCAAGTGGTTGCTTGGGAATCAAACCCAGGCCTTCTGCAAGAGCAGCCAGTGCTGTTGACTGCGGAGCCGTCCTCCCTTCCGCCCCCACTGGGGGACATTTAAGATATGAGCAGATAGCAGATAACTCATCCAACTGTAAGGAGTAAATGGGTTTTCCTGATCTTTTCTTCTCAGACAGAGACTGTAATGGATAGTGTTTCCCACTGGAAATGTAATGCTGTCAGCCAGGGCTGGTTTCCCGGTAGCTGACAGTGTGGCTTCCACTCGACTTATTAGGGATCAGCCCAGGAAGCAGATTTGGTGCAGGAGAGCTTTGTGCCTACCCTGCAGGGAGAGTTGTAGCTCTGAGAACTGAGTTTCCTCCTCAAACAGGAGACTAGTTGGATGTAGGCATCGGATCTCGTAGTCTTTGTACTTTGCACAAACCGTCATAGAAACTGCCCAGCAAACACTTGTGGTGTGAAGGAAACCCAGTGCTTGCCTTTCTGCACCCCAACCCCTTCCTTTCTGAGATGTGAAAGTGAGCTTGGGGTTAAAAGGGACCTAGCAGGTGGTTCAGTGTGTCCTGAGCAAACACCAAGCAGCTTCCTGTCTGGCATTAGCGTGGTTCCACACCACTGTGTTACAGGGCTCCTTAGATAAGAGCCCTCAAAGGGGCCCCCAAGGCAAACAGCAAACACACCGTGTAAAACCCCTCAGGGCACAGTCACCAAGCAAACACAAAGAAAGAGCACCCACAGGCAGTGAGAAACCTCCCAGCTTAGAGCTTTGACACTGTTTTCTGTGTTTGTGGGGAACGTGTTACTGAGATATCAATTTTATTCCTTTTAGGCTCAGAGGAAGCTTGGAGAGAGAATGTGGTTCTTAGAAGTGTTTTATAAAAGTCAGGGGTTTTTCTAATAGAAGGACTACTTTAGGGAGAGAAATGGAAATCTTCCTTCCCTGTTCTTCACCTAGACAGGATTCTTCCACTCAACCTCTACTTGGTAACAGGGTCTCCAGTATCCCAGGGTGGCCTTGAGTTCATTCTGTAGCTGGGATGATTCTGAGTTTCCCATTCTTTTGCCCCTTCCTCTGGAGTGCTGGGAGTGCAAGCATATCCCACCGCTCTTACGAGGTCTTGGCCATTGACTCCTTAAGTCTGAGCAAGGGCAGGAACCTGACTCCAGGCAGTCATTGATTAGCCACTCCTTTAGAGCCATTTCCCATGATGTCTGCCGGGATGGCTTTGCTCCGTCTTTAGACATGTTACATTTCACATTTATTTTCATGTCTGTTGCTGGAAGAGAGCAGTTGTTCATGTGTGTGCTTTGCTCAGCAAATCGAATTTTGAAGTTATTCTGAAGTCTTCTGAAGTTCCAAACAGACACAGTTACCTGGCCTTCGGGGGTCCCTTTGTTCAAGTCACTCACACTCCTGTCCTTCCCTCCCACAGGGCAGGGAGAGGCCTGAGTGGCTGCTAGCTCAGGTTTTAGAGCCTTTCTGTTTTCTGTTTCTGTTTTCTGTAACATCCAGGTTGTAGGATTAACAACCCCTTGTGCTCTTTCACCACCTTGTGGGATGGATTGTAGTTATTTCAAAAACAAGGATGGATGCCGATGACTACACATATTATTACATTTTATGATTCATTTCTCAAGGTCTTAATATTATGTTTTAGATGGATCTGTTGCCAATGACTTTTTAAAAAAAGATTTATTTATTTTATGAATGTGAGTACACTGTAGCTGTCTTCAGACACACCAGAAGAAGGAATCAGATCCCATTACAGATGGTTGTGAGCCACATTGGTTGCTGGGACTTAAACTCAGGACTCTTAACCACTAAGCCATCTCTCCAACACCTTTTGATGACTTATTCTAGGTTTTTTACTATTGTGAAGAATGCTTGATTCTAAAGGGGATTTGTGTGTGTGTGTGTGTGTATGTGTGCAAGTTTAAAAGTCTAAAGTTTTCACCGGCTCAGCCTTGTGTTCTGTGAAAGTTGTGAGGTCTGGTAGCAAATTTTCAAATTGATAAGAATTACCTTTTGGGTACAAGTTACTCTCTTGCACTCAAGAGCTTAAGTTTATATGAGGAAAGTACACCCCAGAACAAAGTGAATTTATTTTTACATTATCACAGTGAAGGCTATCAGAGTCTAAATGTTTAACCTCATAGATGCTAAGCATTTTATGGCATGAGTATTGCGGTTAACACCCACTGTAGAAGGGCAGACAGATGTGGCCTGCAGTTTCACAGACTGAAACTGTTATCAGCACAAACAGTAATGTCCTAAAACATCAGCTTCCAAACAGCTGGTGGCTGACCGCCTCGGCTCTAGTACCGCCTCGGCTCACATGACGTCTCTTTGCTCTTTGCCTCAGATAGTATAGCCCTTAACTAGTCATCAAGGAAGTTGGTCCCTGTACCTTTTCTTTGTCCTTCTGGATCTAGTAATGTAGAAGAAGCGCCTTAAGATGGATTTTTTAAAGAGAGTCGTGCCTCCTGTCCTCTCGGGAGACTTGGTTTTGGATGCCAGAGAGAAGATTGAAGGAAATTCCCCCAGATTACTTAAGGTGCGAAGACTCTGTTCAACTTCCTCTGAGAGGACAGTGGGTGACCCAGGCGGGAAGACATTGTGTGGGAATCACAATGACAGATGTCTACATCAACAAATGGGTAAAGTAAAAAGGCGTTGTTTTAGTTCTTTTAAAAATTACCACAGGAAAGTAAGGTTTAAGTATTAAAAATGTGTCCTAAAGGAACTACAGTTAACCTAAGTCTTTGAATATTAGAAGTTTTGTTTTCATTTAGAGAGGGAAGCAAATGATGTAAAATGGTGTCAATCATCAAGCCTGATAACTCTGATGCTCTTTGGGAAATATTCTGAGGAAGTGTTACTCAAAAATATTATTAAAACCCATGGGGGAAACAAATAAATAAGATACTGAGTTTGATCTGCCAACTAGAAAAGTGACTTATTTTTTGTTTTAAAAAAAAGTTAACTGCTTTGTTGTAAAGATAACAAGTATTTGGGTAGGCTGTACCTCATGGTAGAGCACTTAGCCTGTGGAAGGCGCCTTGTGAGATCTCAACCCTTCAAAAGCAAACGAGCTGCTGAGCACATAGGATCCCTGAGTCAGGTCTACCCAGGGCAGTGGCAAATGGGAAAACGCTCTCTTTGAAATTTCCAGTGGAGGCTTTCTGAGTCTTTGTTAGAAATATGTAAGAAGCAGCTCTCTGAGGGCCCTGATGCCTTCTCTGCTGCTGGCTGCCTCACAGCTGTGTCTCCGTGTCCTTTCAAACACACCTGACCTTAGGGAGAGCTTGGGACAGACTCATTTCATCTTTTAAGCGCAAACACGAATAAAATTTACTCTGATTTCAGTTTTGAGTCACTAAAATATTACATAATTATTCATTTTTGTGTCGGTTCATATCTGCTGGTGATTGCTTCTTAGTATAAATTTCCATGCGCTTTTAAAATTGGGGCAGACATTGTGATATTACCTTTCAGGGAGTTTCCAGTTTAAATCTCAGGCAGGATTTTGCAGTCTGTTACTTCGTATTCTCCCTGACGTTGTTTCACGTCAGTTTTTAAAAGTACAGTTGTATTTATGAGAAACCATAATTTCTGTTTTAAATGTACCAATTATGTAAAAGAATAGGGAGGTTTTTTGTTTTTTGTTTTTCCTTTTTAAGTAAAGAAAATACGTATGAAGGCTCACAGGCTTGTAATCCTAGACACTGCAGGGGTGGAAGCCAGAGGCGTGACACTTGACGTGCATACTATACCTCCATCTGTCCAGGTCCACCTGGGCTGCTCCAGGTCCTGTCTCCAAATGGAGGCAAGATCCTTCCGCTTTGGTGACTGGCTTTGGTGCAACGGTTCTCCACAACACAGCATCTGCAGGTCTATGTTGCTGTCCATGACTTCCTGGTATCAGATGTTAGCTGTTTCTCACACTTCTAGAGGGTGAGGAAGGGCTGGAGGCTACCTTTTGATTTGAGTTAAACTCAGAGATTCAGCCAGCCTACCCTCGAGTCTGGCAGTGTGTGGACTCTGTCTGCAGCTTGTGTGAGGCATTCAAAATTCACTTTTCCTTCTTTCGCTTTCAGTCCTGAGACACTTAAGTTTTTCCTTATTGCGTGCCACACCTGGCTTGATTGGAGTTGGCATTGAACTGTAACATGCCACACCTGTTTCTATGGTTCCTTTTATTTCTGAGCTTGACCTGGGATTGTTTCTTCCAATGGCCACACTTTGTAGCTGCCGCTCACATGTTACAAAGTATACTGATCAGAGGTTTGCAATAATGTTAACTAAGGACGATGCCCGTAAGACTTTCTTTTCCATGCCTGTAAGACTTTCTTTTCCATGCCTGTAAGACTTTCTTTTTTGGGCTGGCGAGATGGCTCAGCAGGTTAAGAGCACTGACTGCTCTTCTGAAGGTCCTGAGTTCGGATCCCAGCAACCACATGGTGGCTCACAACCACCCATAATGAGATCTGACACCATCTTCTGGTGCGTCTAAGGATAGCTACAGTGAATTACACCAGAGTGAGCAGGGCCAGCAGGGTCCTGAGTTCAATTCCCAGCAGCCACACACATGATAGCTCACGGCCATCTGTACAACCATAAATAAAATAAATCTTAAAAAAAAAAAAAGACTTTCTTTTTCACTTTTTATTTGTGTGTGTTGGGGAGGGGCACACATAGGGAGGTCAGAAGACACTTTGTAGTCTGTGTCCTCTTATTTCACCTTAATGTGGGTTCCAGGGATGGTGCTCAATTGTTAGGTTTGTGTGGTAAATGCCTTTATCTGCTGAGTCATCCTTCCAACCCCAGTTTTTCTTTTTGTTTTTTTGGCTTTGCTTTTTTTTTTTTTTTAAGTTTACTTATTTGTGTGTGTGTGTTTGTGTGTGCTCAAGTGAGTGTGTGTTTGTGTGTGTGTGTATGTTTCTCTCTCTCTCTCTCTCTCTCTCTCTCTCTGTATGTGTGTGTATATTTCTCAGAAATCTGCCTGCCTCCTCCTCCCAAGTGCTGGGATTAAAGGCATGTGCCACCTCTGGCTGGTGTGTGTGTGTGTGTGTGTGTGTGTGTGTGTGTGTGTGTGAGTGAATGTGGGGACACACCACAGCCTGCAGGTGGAGATGAGAATCTAGAATCCTCATCTTCCACCACTGGGATTCTAGCTCAGCTCATCGGTTGGCTTGGGGGTGTTTTTTTTCCCCCAGGAACCATCTCTGTCACCCCACCCTTAAATCATGATATGGGCTGGAGAGATGGCTCAGCAGTTAAGAGCGCTTGCTCCTCTCCCAGAGGACCTGGTTCTGTTCTCAGCACCCATGTGGCAGCTCACAACTGCCGCCAACTCCAGTCCCCAGGGGGATCTGACATCTTTCTGGCCTCTGTGGGCACCAGGCTTATGCTTGGTATACATACATGCATTCAGGACCCACATATACACATAAAATAAATATTAAAAACAACAGCTTTCTTCCTTCCCTCCTCCCTCCCTATCCCTCCCTTCTTCACTCCTGATGGGTTAGTCAGATTTTCTGTTAAAACAGGATATGTGAGAAAAGCAGCACAAGGAGGAAAACATTTCTTGAGGCTTCTAGTTTCAGTCCACCATGGCGGAGGTGACGGGCTCTCATCATGACATCCAGGAAGGGTGGGGGGAGAATGAATGAATGGATGAATATGCCTGCCCTATGGGACTTACTACTCTTTACCTTTTATTCTATCTGGGATCCCAGGCTGTGGGGTGATGCTACCCACATGCGGGGCAGCTGTCTGCTCTCAGTTAATTCTGTCTGTGCTTTACTAACTCTATGGATGCTACCCAGCCAGCTAGATTGTCAGTGGAGTTAACTACCACAGGGACAAAGTTTCCAGCCCCAGGTTGTTTTCCTCTCTTTAAGTGGCTAAACAAAGTTTAAAAATGAAAGCAAGTAACAAACGAAGAAAAGATTTCTGTTATTAGACTAACAGTAAGAGCTTGTAAGACATGTATCTTCTTACTACATGGGTAAAA
>NW_022196905.1:65978225-65990266 GCF_008632895.1 Mastomys coucha | reverse complement strand
GAGGTCAACAGCAATTCTGACTATCCTGGAACTCACTATTTAGACCAGGCTGGTCCCCTCCTTCTTCTGCCATGCACGGGGATTAAGGGCGTGCAAGGTGCAACATCACACACAGTGTGCAACATTTCTTTTTGTTTTGTTGTTGCTTTTTTGAGACAGGGTTTCTCTGTGCAGCTCTGGTTGTCCTGAAACTTGTTCTGTAGACTAGGCTGGTCCCAAACTCAGAAGTCCACCTGCTTCTGCCTCCCGAGTTCTGGGATCAAAGGTGTGCATCACCACTGCCCGTACTGGTTCATATTTTTAAGGATGCACCTATTAAGTATTCTTTGTGGAATTACTCATGCCTAACTTGTCTCATCAGAAGAAAAATTCAGCTTTAGGAAATGACTTTTTTTGCTTATTAGTATAGAGAGATTTAGCTTTAAAATATCAGGTCCTTAAATTTCAATTACTCAGTAAAAGGCTTTTGAATTGTAATTTTTATTAGGAAACAGGCAAATTGTATCATAAGCAGGTTTATTTATTTGTAAAAATTATGTTTGTCTCTCTCTTTGTGTGTGTGTGTCTCTGCCTGTCTGTGTCTGTGGGGGGTGAGGTTGTCCACATGAATGCAGAATGTGTGGAGGCAGGAGGGCTCAGATCCCTCTGGAGTTGTAGTTATAGGTGGTATGAGTCACTTGCCATGGGTGCTGGGAACTGAACTCAGACTTCGACAAGGGAAGTGCCTAGTGCCTACTCTTAGCTACTAAGCCATATTTCCAGTTCTAGATTTCTCTCTCTCTCTCTCTCTCTCTCTCTCTCTCTCTCTCTCTCTCTCTCTCTCTCTTTGGTTTTTCAAGACAAGGTTTCTCTGTATAGCCCCAGCTTTCCTGGAACTCACTCTGTAGACCAGGCTGGCCTCAAACTCAGAAGTCCATCTGCCTCTGCCTCCCAAATGCTGATTAAAGTCATGCGCCACCACTGCCTGGCTTTTTTTTTTCCTCTTTAAATCACTAAACAAAGTTTAAAAATGAAAGCAAGTAACAATTAAAGAAAAGATTTCTGGTGGTAGACTAACAGTACAAAATGAAAGAAAACAAACAACCAACCCAGCCGACAAGGACCTGGAAAATATATCTGTTGTGTAACAAAGCAGGGTCTCCGTCCCTCAGTCAGTCAGTCAGTCTCTCTCTGTCTGTCTGTCTCTCTCTCTTTCCTCTCTTTCACATGGTATACACCCTCTCTCTTGTTATTTTTGTTTATATTTTTTGAGTCAATGTATCATGTAGCCTAGGCTGGCCCTAGACCTGCTATGTAGCTAAGGATGACCTTAATTCTTAATCTTGATGCCTCCTCTAAGTTCTATGACTGCCCTTAAACCCACATTTCAGCATATTCACAGTTCCTAAAGAAAACTACTTAGAAGATGGCACAGGGCTGCCCTTTCCTGTGCACACATCTGCTCAGTGCAACTTTTTTTTGTTGTTGTTGTTTTTGTTTTGTTTTGTTTTGTTTTTCGAGACAGGGTTTCTTTTTATAGCCTTGGCTGTCCTGGAACTCACTCTGTAGACCAGGCTGGCCTGGAACTCAGAAATCTGCCTGCCTCTGCCTCTCAAGTGCTGGAATCAAAAGTGTGCATCACCACTGCCCGGCTCAGTGCAACTTTCAACCCTCATTTGCGAATGTCTGTTTGCCATAGAAGGTGATTAATCCAGACCCACAACTGTCCAGAGTACACAGAAAAAGAGACTATAGAATGCTGAACACTAAAGGAAATAAAATTACCTCCCTACGTCCTCCCCAGGCTAAGGGATCACTTGGAAGAGAGGGGTGGAAAGAGAGTAAGAGCCGGAAGGTATGAATGACTGACCACAGGGAAACATCTGGACATGACAGGGCAGCTGTTCATAGGAACTTAACAACCACTGCGACAGCGTGCACGAGACCTGTGCAAGCTGAGAGCAGACTGAGTCCCAGCGAGGCAGGCTCACGGTCTCATCTCTGTTCCTTTTGTCACAGTTCCATCATCTTGTCAGAGACTGAGTATAGCATCAAGGCTTCTTTGATTCCACAGTGTGTTTCCTGTATAGTTGGTCTGCGTGCTTCAAATGTTTCTGGTTTCTGAGACTCAGCTGTAGCTACAAGTCCTCGATTGTATTTTATATAAGGATAGAAACAGAAATCAAGGTTCACTTATATGAGAATCCATGTGAACTGGTGACTTGCCAGCCCCCACCCCGCCCACAGTCCCACCTGCCGTGGAGTAGTGTAGCCAGAAGCTATGAAGATTACAACTGGAACTGTTTACCTAGGAGGTGTTGGAGTTGGGGAACATATTCATTGTTTTAAGATAAGCTAATACACTGGCCTAGCCGGCTGGCACTTACTATGTTGTTCTGCCTTGCCTTGAGCTAGTGCTGGGATTAAAGGTGTGAGCCTCTGTGCTCAGCAGACTTAATTCATTTACTGAAAGGATAAACTGAGTGTGTAGGGAGAAATGCTGTGTAAATAATGGTGGGGGTGTGTATCTATTCTTGTAGAAAAAAAAACTGGTATGTTATACCAAATACTTTTAAAAATGTTTTTATCATGAGAGGCAGAGACAGGTGGATCTTTGTGAGTTTGAAACCAGCTTGGTTTACTTAGTCCCAGGATAGCCAGTGGTATGTAGAGAGAGACATTATCTCCAGAAACCAAAAAATATTTTTAAAATTACATTGATTAATTGTGTGTGTGTGTGTGTGTGTATGTGTGCATGTACACGACAGAGGGCACAAATGAAGGTCAGAAGGCTGTTTGTGGAAGTCAGTTCTCTCTTCCATCTTGTGGGTTTCAGGCTTGGTGGCAAGTACCTTACCCCACCAAGCCATCTCACCAGCTCACTGAAAGGGCTTTTGTTCCTAAAGGGCACTAGACAAGGTTGTGATGTAGGTGCACAATTGTCTTCTTGGGAGAATCTCCACAGAGAACATCCTGAAATACCACCCATTATGGTAGAATCTCTTGTCCATGCTTATGACTAGACAGAAGTACGCACGAAGGGAACGTATTAGTAGGTCATGCTTTGAAGAGCATCTCTGGTTTTAATCTTTTTTTTTTTTTTTCCAGTTTGGAACTTGGTTTAAATGTTATGTAGACTAATATTTCGAAAACCCTGATAGACATTCTTGAATAGCCTGGTGCATTTACCAGTGTCTCCTGCTGGTAGCTCTGCTCCAGCACACAGCAGCTGGTGGCTTCCCCCTGTCAGCTTGCTCTCCCCAATGGGCAGAACTGTGGGGCTGACTGAGCTGGCTGTTGTTTTAACCGAGCGTGTGTATACCAATATCAACTCTTGTTATGATTACATAATTAATTACACATTACATAATACGGTAAAGGATGAGACGGGAAAGAGGGTTGATTTGGTGTAAACAGTGGTGGACGCTTTGGACGGGCTCCAGGAAGGTAGATTTCTAGAGGAAAACCAAAACCAGGCCAGAGGAGTGTGCAGGACTGGGGTTTGGCCTTTGACTACTTTCTGAAACTGAGCAGGCTAGTTAGTGTATGAGGCTTCCGTCTTAGGCAAGAAGGACAATGGTGTAACCTACAAATCCAGCCTAAACGACAGGGCCCTGGCACTGTGTCAGAAAGCTGGGGATTAAACATGACTTAAACATTTGAAGTTAATGAAGTTAAAATAAAACATTAGTGGGTCTCCCCCCTCCAAACCTCCCACTCCTCTGATTCCTACTTAAATAGAGCTTTTAAGTTAAATGGTTAGCAGCCTGCTTGTAAAGGACTCTCCTGGGCATAGCTGCGTCATATTGTGATATTGCTAAAGAAGTATATCACTTGTTTGCCACATTGAGTTCCTTAATACAACATAAAAGGTGTCAGCGCATCAAACACATGCAGCCTTCTTTTATTCATGAGATGCTTCCGCATCCTTCTTGGACAGCATCCTGATCGTGTGACTCAAGACTGATACCAGGGCTGGAGTGTACAGTTCAGTAGTTAAAATCCTTGCCTAGCATGGGTTTGATCCCCAACACCTCAAAAAAAAGACAACAGAAAACGTAGTTCACTGATAAATATGACAACTGGGACGCTATCTCTAGGTATAAGAGGCAGTGGGAAGAAAATGTGGCTTACTGGTTGAGAGTGTACGTACCATTTTTGATATGGACAGTCACCATGTTGAAGACACTCTGACTCTAAAGTTCAGGCTGTGTGTTTCCACACATTTCTTTATAAAAGATACAGAATCCTTGTGTCACCAGGGTTGGGTTATTTTTCTACTGATAGGATTAACCTTCTTTTTGTTACCATTAATGCTGTCTGGAGTCAAGAGGGAGTGTTGGGTGAAGGACAGAAATGTACAGTGTGTTGTTACTGTTGCATTGCTTTGGAACTCACAATAGGCAAACATGTTACCACTGAGCTGTGTTTCCCCCTCCCCCTCTTGGTGTTGCTTTTTATTTTGAGACAAGTCTCCCTACATTGTCTAGATTGGTCTTGATCTCACTGTGTAACTCAGGCAGGCTGTGAACTTCGGATCCTCCTGCCTCAGCCTCCAGTAGCTAGACTACAGGCCCTTACCAGCAGATTGTTCAACACTGACTTTTTATAATCAACCTAGAGCATGGACACTGATAGGTTGAACAGAACATTTAGGATAGAAGAGATGTGTGAACACTTAGTACAAAGTGAGACCTTGACTTAAAAAAGGAGAAAGGGAATTACTTCTTAGGTGTGTTCTGGAATCTAATAGTTGTTTAGTAAATACTCGTTAGATGTGTGAATATTACTGATCTTAGTTTTCATGATTATAGAAAGTTAGCAAAAATGATGCATTGTTCAATGAATGGTGGTAAATTTTACTTGAAAAACTTTAGGGGTTTTGACTTGAAGGTAGATGAATCACTTGAAGAATGTGCCCTTAGAGCTGGCACCATAACACATCTTCTAGGACTGTGGACCTCCATCTTTGATTACACATAATTCCAGAGTGATGTATGGTTTCATGGAAGCTCTCTAGAGCTTGGGTCACAGGGTGTTTTTGCTTCCTCCTTTGTCTACACCGTGTTCTCTTCCAAATAGCCATTGTCAAACAACTGTGTGACTCAGAGGTTAGCTCAACCGTATCCCATCTATAATTTCTCTTGGCTGTTTCCCAGCCTGGTCACTTTGTGAGAAACTTCATTTGAGACTGTCTCCCCAAGCTGTGCATGGGTGCATAGGTACAAAGTGGGAGCACCTAACTGCAGGTAGCATTTGGGTAAGCTTCTTTATTTCTTTGGGGTTTAAAAAGGATTTACAGGAATCACATTGAAGCAAAGATGTGTTTGTTTCCCCTGTTAAAGGCCACAACTTTCTCTCACTTCCACTGCTATGGCTTACCCGAGTTCCGTGACTAACACTGAGCCAGTGTGGACTGCTGTGGTGATTCTGGTTCTTAAAATATTGTCACGTGCCCTGTAAGGATGTTGTTGTTACCAATGGACATGTGTGGTGGTGGTCGTATAAGACTGATCACTTATAAGTCACTTTTATTTCCTTAGATGAAGGGATGAGGTGAGAGCCATACCCAAGCTGTATGAAACCAGGGCTTGGGATGAGTCCAGGGCATTTCCTTCTCTGTTCCCAATATCTCTAGGCCTAGGCACGGAAGCTTCTAGCTTTTCATTTTCCAAGCTGGCTGATGCAACCCAGCTGCTCTTGGCTTCTGACTGAATTGTTCTTCCTAGCCTCATACTAACTTTGGTAATGTGTTCTAATCTTCTAGCTCCTTCTCATTCTCTGGCTTGTTCTGTCTTCACCTGTGTCTAGCTTATTTTCTCTGTAACCTGTGTCTGTAAAGCTGTCTTAGTAAAACTGCCCAATACACACACACACACACACACACACACACACACACACACACACACACCCACCCACCCTTTTTGTTTTTTCCATACTCTCAGTAGCCTCTCTTCCCCTGCTGTTCTTATGAGTTGGGCATGCCTTGTCTCTGACTCATTCTGTCAAATCGTTCTTCACTTTGTCTGCCCCTCAATTAGAAGTTACCTTTAAACATGGCTGTTCCTTCTACAAACTAACCTTACCTTTATTTTTAGGGATTAAAGGCCTGTGTGTACTAAGGACATGTCTGTATTACAGTCAGATTATACTATAATCCAGGATGTGTCTACATTCTGGCTGGATCATATCTTTGGATGTGATCCCTTGGTAGAACACGCATGTTGCTGGATTAAAATTCCTCTACAATCATTGAATGATGTCATAGCCATCTTGGTTTATGGTAAATACTTTCAATGATGTTTACAGAGGGGCAAAATTGCCTGGCATCAGGTTTCTCTGACTCTACTGCTCATCGTTAAGCAATGTGTGTCTCTCTGTTCCTCATATCCAAGTGCTTAACCATTACTCCAGGTCTATTTCTTACTTCTAATAATTTAGTCCTAATCTACCCTGGACCCTCTGAATTGGTCCAAATTTCATTAGCTAGAGGGGTACTGCCTACCTTCCTGGTCAATGGTTTATATATAAGAAGCAAAAGAGGGGAAGAATTATATAATCCAAGGCTAATTTAAGTGGAATAAGAGAAATATATAAATGAGTGCTTAGTTAATCATTTCTGAAATAATATAATCTATATAGCTTAGATTTAAAAGTCATAAAAACATGAATAAGACAATAAAAACATATCAGAGACTGGTTAGAATCTGTGGGGTCAGTAGATTTACTTAGGGGTAGATATTTGTAGTAACACAGTCAGACCAGGTCAGACAGGACAAACATCTACCACCAGAGCAGAAAACAAAACAAAATACACTAAAATAAATAAATATGATGTGGTTAAAGACTAGGTTGTGGTGAGTAAAGCCAAATTTGAGTTGAAAACAAAAGAATAGACTAGGAAGATTAAATACAAGTCCAGTGTGCTATAAAGAGAGTTCAGGAAGCAAGGCATGTTCCTAGAGCTACCTGGGCCCAGGCACAGATTGGGTTTGAAGGGCTACTCTTGATGGTTACAGCCCTAATTCTCATGGCATTCTCAAACTAGAATTCTACCAGGTGTGTGGGGTATAGAACTCTCTAGTGTGATGCCTGCAGGCCATTCCCCAGACCCCACTTCTCTGCCTGCTAGCTTCTGTTAGTCTATTTAACATAAAAATATTAGCTCTTGGAGGATTGTGGTGGCCTGGCTTTATGTGGGAAACTCCAGAGTGCAGACCTGTACTACACTGTTGAGAAGCATCTGGCAAGGGCTGGTTGAGAAACTGGAGGCTGCTGTCCTAGGCTTCTGTCTTGTATGTGCCAAAGCTAGCTTTTATTGCTAAGCCAGAGCAGGTGCCTGAAGCCATATATAGCCCACTGACTTTTCCTTCTTAGCCATATAGAACTGAACAAATCCAGCCTTCTATTACTTCCAAAAAACAAAACAAAACAAAACATCCTAAAAGGTGGAGGAAGGGAGAATCTCACATCAAGCAATAACAAACTTTCTATGAAAGCCCAGAGAGTAAATATCTCAGGGCTTGTAAGCTATTTGTCTCTATTATTAATACCCAACCTAAGCTTTGTAGGGCCAGGGCAGCCATGGATGATTCATGAGTGACTTTATGAGACATATCCCAGTGTGACTTTGTTTACAGGAACACAGCAGATTTGCCCTGGGAACCAAAGTTTTTTTTAATAGTTAAAATATAATAGAGAAAAGAATATTGCTGAGGTCAGGGAATGGACCTAACCTCACCACAGACGCCGGAGGCTTTGAAGTGATCTAGCATTATATTTCCTTGTATTTTATGTAACGCATGCAAGAGTGTTTTTTTTTTTTTTGTCTGTAGCAGGTGTTCAATAAATACCAGTTTGATATCATTTGCCTCATATAAAACTTCACAGACTATGATAAGTGATCATAAAGTCTTTCAAAATTAAAATCAAAACAAGTCAAAACAGACCCCTGTGATCCTGTGGCAGTTTTAGCCAGATAGTATATTCTTTAAAGATAACATCTGTTGGCTTGCCACATTCCCTCTTCCCCTAGTGCCTATGTGGGGTTCTGCTATTGTCAACCAAGTGTCCATCTTACAATGGAACCCTTCACCTACCAGGCGAGAGTTCCACTTCCACCCTCCCCGTCCTGCCGTTTAAGTGGATAGAATTCACCACACTATCATTTTTTCAGTCATAAAGTTTATTGAACCCAGTCTGGTCCTGTGTCCTGTGTATCCCTGCTGGGTGTGGAGGTATGAACTTGATACCAGCACTTGGGAGGTGGAGACTCTGGGCATAGGAATCCACAGCAAACTCAAGACTAGCCTGGATTACATGAAACCCGATCTCAAGAAAAGTGCAAAGAAGAAAATGGAGAGGGGAAGGGAAGAAAGGATTCATTATAAAGGGAAGTTAGCCTCAGATGAATGTGATAGGTGGTACTAAAAATTAGAATCCATATGCTTGCCTTAGAAAGTTTATTTTTCTAAATTCTGCATCTATTAAAGTAAGCACGTCATCATTGATTGATTTAAATTGCTAAACAATACAGGTGTAGATTATTCATGTTTGCCTGCTCCAGTTTCGTCTTGTTCTTTCATGTAGACCTTTGATGGGTTTTCTGTTTTTAGGAAGTAATTTAAGCTCAGGTTGTTCAAACAGCCTCTTGCATTGTGTATGGAGGAAGTACTAGTTGGAACATATTTCCAGTTCCCTTGATGAAGAAACCTGTTAAAAATTCTCATTATTCTTAGTCTTCTGAAATTCCCCATTCTATTTTAAAATAGAGTTACAAGAAAGCTAACCTTGGGCTGGAGAATGGATCAGCTGTTAATATCATTTCCTGTATTTGCAGGGAATCTGAGTTCAGCACCCACATCAGGTGCCTCACAGCTGCCTATATCTCCAGTTGTAGGGGATCTGACACCCTCTTCTGGTCTCTGTTGATAGACAGACAGACAGACACATAGATAAAAATGAAAAACTTTAGAAACAATGTGACTATCAGCACATTTAAAATACTTCTTTTTGAATATACTTGTCTGTATTGTGTGTGTGTGTGTGTGTGTGTGTGTGTGTGTGTGCGTGCGCACACACACACACACACACAGGTATTTCTGCACGTGTATACAGAGGCCATATGTGGCTGTCAGGTATCTTTCTAACAGACTTTGGTTTCATTCAGAAACAGTATCTTAGCATTGTGCCAAAAGATGGCAAATTAGTCTGGCTTGCAAGGGCAAAGAAGAAGAAGAAGGTATGATTACAGGGTCTGGACCGTTCCTTTCAGAGCAGAGGAAGGGTTATTTTTGTGTGTGTGTGTGTGTGTGTGTGTGTGTGTGTGTGTGTGTGTGTAAAAGATTAAAAAAGGAACCAAGAGGGGAAAGCTTGGAACAAGTTCAGCTATTAATAAACAGCCCTGCCAGGAGCACTGCAGTGATTGCACCTCACGGTACCCATGAGAGGTGCCATTGTCGCGCCATAGGTTCCCCAGAATCCACACAAGCCAAACACGTTGTCATGAGACTGCAGCCCCAGTGCCAGGGAGGAGAGTGAGAGGAGAGGCAGGAGGACCTCCAGGGATTGATGGCCAGTAGTCTAGAAGACACTTGATGTTGACCATTGATCTCTAGCCTAAACACTGCCCCCCCCCACATACACATGCAAGCTGCTTACATACAGATTTTTTTAAAAAGACTTATTTTATTTATACAAGTACACTGTAGCTGACACACCAGAAGAGAGCATCGGATCACATTACAGATGATTCTGAGCTACCATGTGTTACCGGACAGCGGTAACCATAGAAAAGGGTTTTCTGGAATATGGAGTCAGGAAGAAAATGGCTAGCCATGTTTAAGTTACCTTAATCCACATGGAAGGATCTTAAAAAATTAGACAGCACTCAAGAGGTGTGACCACCCAGCCATCTTGCATTTAATAATAATCCCTTTGTTACAAGCCAACAGGTAGAATAGGTGAGGCAAAACCCCTCCCCCAAGTTCATCAGCATGCTGGCCCAATTAGCAGCTTCTTATTCAGTCTCTGGAGGTGTGGGACTTCCAATGTAACTGAAACCAGGAGCGAGGAGTGGCAAATAGCAGGAGGTGGGCAGAGAGGTGTGGTTAAGAGAGGCAGGCAGGGTCTGAAGAATCAACCCTCAACCCAGGAGGATTACAACCATGTGGTTGCTGGAAATTGAACTCAGGAGCTCTGGAGGAGCAGTCGGTGGGTGTTCTTAACCACTGAGCCATCTCCCCAGCTCTATATAGAGATTTTAAAAATGGGTTTAAGGTTGTTGATTTATAAGTATATTTGTGTGTGTTCTTAACCACTGAGCCATCTCCCCAGCTCTATATACAGATTTTAAAAATGGGTTTAAGGTTGTTGATTTGTAAGTATATTTGTGTGCTATGTATACTCTGTGGCACTCTGTAAAGAGTTGTCTTTATAAGAAACCATATATCTGTGGTCAGAAACTGGACTGACCGTTGTAATTGGATTAGCTTGTTTTCTCCTGTTCTGATGAAACACTAATGAAACAAGCAAGGCAGCTTGTAGAAGAAAGGGCTTATTTGGGCTTACAGTTCTGGAGGGCTAGGGTCCTGCACACATGCCAGGTCTGCGTACGTTAGAGCCATTGGTGGTTTTCCCCCAGCTGTTGAGGTTTTGTTCATCCTGCTGTCAAGAGGAAACATGAAAAAAAAATTTTCAGTAAAAAATAAAATTAAAATAAATCTGCTTAGTTTTTTTGATATGTTACCACCCCTCCCTTTTTCTTTGTCTTTTGAATTTCTTCTTTTTTCTTAAATCTATCTATCTATCTATCTATCTATCTATCTATCTATCTATCTATCTATTTATTGTATATGAGTACACCATTGCTCTCTTAAGATACACCAGAAGAGGGCATCAGACCTCATTGCAGATGGTTGTGAGCCACCATGTGGTTGCTGGGAATTGAACTCAGGACCTCTGGAAGAGCAGTCAGTGAGTGCTCTTAACCACTGAGCCATCTCTCTCCAGCCTGAATTTCTTATCTTCTAATACTCATATTCTACCATGAGCTCATTTCCCCTTTCTCCTTTTAAAATTCATTGCACTGGAATTTGCAGAACAAATCTCAGACTGGAGTTTGCAACAACAGAATGATGAATGACCTGAAACCTTACATTTATGTTTGTTCTCTGCCTCCTTTGTGTTGGGCTGAGGGAGTAAATTTTTTTCCAGTTTTACTTTAAAAAATTAAAACAATCATGTGTAGGTATGTATGTCAGTATATAGGTTTGTGTATGTGAATGCAGGTGTCTAGGGAGGTTGGAGATGCTAGAGTCCCTGGAGCTGGAGTTACAGATGATTGTGAGCCACCTTACATGGATGCTGGGGACCAAACTCAGGTCCTCTGCTGTGGCAGCAAGTGCTCTCACCCACGGAGCCATTTCTCCAGTCCTGGGGTAAAATGCTTCATTTCTATCCAGGAGCACACTGTGAGTGGTCTTTGCTTTAACTGTGTGATGTGTGTGCTGGGGATGAAGCCAGGCACACACTCATCCACTGAGCTGCACACTCAGCGTGTCAAGGAGAAACTTTCCTGCTCGTGCACCTGCTCGTGCACCTGCTCGTGCACCTGCTCGTGCACCTGCTTGTCTTCCAGTACCTTCAGTTGACTGTGTGGATGCAAATACACAGCTTCCTTACCATCTTTCTACCCGAAAAGCTCCTTAACACTTTTTTGCACCCCTTTTTTTTCAATACACAGTTGTCAATGATAAATTGTTTCACATTAGGTATGTTTGGTAAAAGTTTTTTAACCTTGTCTTTTCTTTTCATTTTTTCTTTTTTTTTTAACCCAAAGTTATCCTCCACCCTATCCCCAAGGATATAGAGATCCAGATCAGCAGTTACCTTATCCTTTTCTTCCTTCCCTCCCTCCTTCCTTCCCTCTCTCCTCCCTCCTTCTCTCACTCCCTTCCTCCTTCCCTCCCTCTCTCCCTTCCTTTTCTTTCCCTCCCTCTCCCTCCCACACTCCCTCTCTCCCTCCCACCCTCTCTCTCTTTTCCCTCCCTCCCCCTCTCTCT
>NW_022196905.1:65958840-65978150 GCF_008632895.1 Mastomys coucha | reverse complement strand
TCCTTCCTTTCTCCCTTCCTTCCTTCCCTCCTTCCTTCCTTCCTTCCTTCCTCTTTCCCTTCCTTCTCCTTCCCTCCCTTCTTTCATTCTACAGTAAAGCCATTCCATCTTGGGCCTTTCATTCTTAGATGGGACAGCCTTGTTCATTTTAATCTTTCTTTCCCCCATATGCAGTTGATCATTTTTTATTACTTAAAAACTAATCTTACCATTGGGTTCAGCAGTTCCCCTTGGATCTTGACACGCACATTTGTTTGTTTTCCGCCTGAGAACTTTGGCTCCGCCGTGGGTCTCTAGTCTTACCAGTTTTAGAAAATGTTTTGATCATTGCGTCTTTTGGTGATATTTTCTGCTCAGTCCTGCAGAGATGCCGGGTCTGCTTAGGTTAGAGCCGTTGGTGGTTTCCCCCAGTTGTTGAGGCTTTGTTCATCCTGCTGTTATCAATAGACTATGTTCTGTTGACTGTGCTTCCTTCCCTGTGGAGCAGTTCTCAACCTTCCTAAGGCTGCCACCCTTTAGTGCCTCATGTTGTGGTAAACCCTAACCATAAAATTGTTTCATTGCTGCTTTGTAACTTCAGTTTAGCGACTGTTGTGCATCACAGTGTAAGGAAGTATCTGAAAGGCAACCTGCGAAGGTGGCATGACCCCCAGGCTGAGAACCACTGCTTGGCTGCCTTTATGCACTTATTTGTCTAGGTTTACTGATCTTTCCTCCCCTGTTTTGTCTATAATCCACTATAGATTAATATAAGAAATAATTAAAATAACAAAGCCCAGGGAATTTGTTGTTTTAGATTCAGTTGTCCTCCTTTACCCACGATTTCACTTTCTGCACTTCCTGTGGTCTGAAAATATTAAATGGAAAATTATAAAAGTAAACAATTTGTGTTCACATGCCGTTCTGAGTAGCACTGTGAAACCTTGGTCTGCCCTACTTCATCCTGCTTGGCACATGAGTCAGGACTTTGTCAGCATGTCCATCCTGTACATCTGTATATGCTCCCCAACTGTTGGTAGTCAGAAGTCAGCCTGTTATCAGAGGGAGCACTCTGTCGCTGTAGTACTGGGGGCTGGGTAACACACATGTGAGAGCCCAGTGCTGGGCAGCAGTGTCCCTGCCCCTTCCCTCACGATCCTCGTTGGCACCATCACTGCAAGAACCCCAAGGAGAATATCTAGAAGACTTTTAAAAAGTGAGCAATGGAAAGAGACTACATTCATATCGCGTTTGTCATATGGTTGGTTGTTCTGTTCTGTTGTCAATCTTGTGCTTGGTTTAAAAATTAGAGGTTGTAAGTATTTCTGTGTAGGGAGAAAAATGGTTGTTTGAATGAGAATGACCTCTATAGGTCCACAGGGAGTGGCACGTTAGGAGGCGTGGCCTTGTTGGAGGTGTGCTTTGAGGTTTCAGAAGCTCAAGCTAGGCCCAGCATCATTTTCTCTTCCTGCTGCCTGTCAGTCGGGATGTAGACCTCTCTGCTCCTTCTCCAGCACCACGTCTGCCTGTGTGCCACCATGCTTTCCTCATGATGGTAATGGACTGAACCTCTGAACTGTAAGCCAGCCCCAATTAAATGCTTTCTTTTGTAAGAGTTTGTGTGGTCATGGTGTCTCTTCACAGCAATAGAAACCAAAAACAAGACAAGGACTCTATGCTACCTGCAGTTTTAGGTGTCCACTCTGGGTCATAGAACATCTTTCCTGTGAATCTGGCCTTTTAAGGAAGCAATAGGACCCACTATCTCTGTTATTTCCAGATCTGTGTTACTACTAATTTTATAGGTGGTTTTCCTATTTTTTGACACATTTAATAGTACTTAATTAGATATTGGATATGAGAATGCGACATTGTTGCACACTGGATTTTGTTACATGCTTAGAAAGAATGGTTTACTTTCTGGTTGGTAACTACTGGCCTATCAGCATGCTCCTCTGATGCTTGTTTCAGAAGGTTGTTGTAAAGTCTTTGTAACTACTCAGGAATGCTCAGAGTGATCCTTAGCAGGTTGTTGGACACAGCCTTCCTGCAGTGGTTAGAGACTAGGCTTGGCTAATCAGTCGGATGGAGATGTCTGTGGTTTGTAGGTTTTCATGGGATCCAGTGTCTGAACTGCGGCCCTGAAACTGCCTTGAAGCAGAAAGTTGAGACAGTCCTTGTGTTTCTTCTCATTTGTTTTGCATCTCTGGATGGCTTTAGTCCCCCTCTGTTAATAGGGCAGTATCTGATTCCCTTAGTCCCAGACTTTGAAAGAGTGTAAGAGTCATGCTTAGAAGAGAAGTCAGTTTCTGTTGTCCCATGAAGCCTGACACAGACAGAAGTCAGAAAGAGTTCACATAAACTTTGCATCCTTTATATAAGGATTATGTGTGTATGAACTTTATTTTTGGATACTTTCAGATTCATAGTAAAATTGCAAGTGCCTGTACAACAGTGCAGTTTCTCCTGCTGTTACCACTTTGCATCATTATGGTCAGCTATTCACAGCTGATGAGCCAATAGTGTTGCAGCATTACTAGCCAGGATGCTGCTCGGTGTTCTTTTTGCCCCTCACCCGGGTCAGTATCTAGGATGCCGCTGTGCATTTCCTTGCTGTGCCTCCTTAGGCTCTTCAGAGTCCAGAGATCTTTTTTTTCTTCTGTTGCTGGGGTTGACCCCCAGACTCTGCCACCAAACTACACCTCCAGCTTGTTGGTTTTAATGGTGTTGACAGTATTAGTTGGATGTTTTGTAGGTCTTCTTTCACACACGCCCACACACACACACACACACACACACACACACACACACACACACACCTTAATGATTAAGCTGGGCTTTTGAATATGGGGATGAAGGATATGGGTGAAGTGCCTTTCTTATCATGTTCTATGAAGAGCTAGGACCAATAGTATTGGTGATCACTAATAAATAAAACCCTTGATCACAGACTGGGTTTGAGTGGTGCATGCCTTTAATCATAGCACTCGGGAAACACAGGCAGGTGGGCTCAAGACCAGCCTTGTCTGCTGAGGAAGTTCCAGGACAGCCAGGGTTACACAGAGAAACCCTGTATTCAAGCAAACCAACCAGTCAGCCAGACAAACAAAAAAGTCTCCATCTTCTCGCTGAGGGGTTATCTTCCAGGTTTCTCCCTAATAAAGTCATCCTTTTCCTGGTCATTTTTTTGTCTCACAGTAAGTGAGCTGGAACACTCGAGGTGAAGTGATGCTAGCCCAAGAAGCTCATCAGACACTCACTGCCCAGGGTTTGTCTAGGCTGACCATGTAGGCATCCCATGCTTGGCATAGACACAAACTCTAGAGTCCAAGAATGAAAGCAGGTGTCTGACAGGAACTGGATTACGTAAATGATTTAGGTACAGTGGGCCACTCACAGTAGTTCAGGAATAGTGGGGCACTCTGAGAACCTAAGGTTTCAGATGTCGTTCAGAGGCCAGGTTTGCCAGGCAGCCACTCAGAGGGGAGCAGTCAAGCCTCCTCCTTTTTGCACAGTGGAAGATTTTCCTCTTCCTCCTATTTATTTGTTCAGCCGTTTATTTATATCAGTGCCTTAGTCATTTTGTGCTGCTATAATTAAACAGAAATGGAGGTTTATTTGTTGACTCTGAGGGCTAGGAAGTTCAAGACCAGAGGCTGCTTGTGGTGTGAACCTTCTTGCTGGTGGGATACACCCTGCAGAGTGCCAGAAGGTTTAGGGCAGAGTTCAGAATCTTAGTTCAAGCCCCCCACCCCACCCCCACTTGAGCCAGTGCAATCTTGTAGCATTAGAACCCATTCACCTGGCCTTCTTTAAGCTCACTTAACCTCCCAAAGATCCTACCTCCAAATAACATAGTTCATTAAGTTTCTACCCTCCTAATACATTACAGCAGGGATTCAATTTTAACATGAGTTTGGACGAGGTCAGTTAGCCCATTGTAGTTTATACTGATTCATAGACAATTATTTTATACTTTGGGTTATATCCTAAAACTCTGTCTTTGGGTTTAGACAGCTTCTCAAGTCAGCCCTTCTCTCCTTTGCTGAGCCTCGCTCTCTGTTCTTGCTTGGTTTCCACATACTCTTTCCTGACCCTCCAGAGAAGGTCCAGGTTTTTCTTATGTATTTCCTGCCCCAGCTCTCAAATCTAACCATGTATCCAAAGAGCTCCTGCTTCTTCTGCTTGGTAGTGTGGTGCCTTAAGATGTTGAAATATCCATTTTTAGAAGAGTTGGGAGATACAAAAAGGACGAAAGAGAGATAGGGTAGGAGTGAGGCCATCAAGAACCTCTCTGCGAGCTAGTGATATGGGTGGGTGCCATTAACATAGGCTTATTTAATGAAGGCTCAAAGCACAACAGGAGGCTATTTTTGCAGCATTTTTTCCCCTGTTGCATTTCATGACTGGTAATTATGTAATAGATCGGAGAGCATGGTCCTCTAAAGCCTTTCAACTTCCTTTCTAAGCTCCAGTGAAGATGAGAAGATGAGAGTGTTCTGAAGAGAGGGATCTGTGGGAGAGGAGATGCTCTAGAAGCCGACGACATGTGATATTTTTCATGTGATATTTTCAGGAGAAAAGCTCACATTCTCCCCCCCCCCCCCATGTGTGCTAATTTGGGAGACCAGTGTTAAGAGTTTTTGAGATGTTGATGAAACTCTTCCTAAGAGAACTGATCCACAGATTTACGTTCCTTTCCTGAAATGAGTTTGGCAATTGAGGAATTCTCTCAGAACATTACATCCAAGTGGAAAGAGTGATATTTTAATTTAGCTCCAACTTCAGGGGATGTCAAGGGCACACTGTTCAGATCCCTCCCTCCTGGCCGGCAAGGTTCTCCAAGCTTTCCTGAGTTTTACTGGTGTTTTGTTGCATGGAGGCTACCTTCTACTGAGAGCTAAAGCAAAGTCTCTTGTCCTTTTGGAAAGGGCAGCGCTATGCCGGGCAGTGGTGGCGCACACCTTTAATCCCAGCACTTGGGAGGCAGAGGCAGGCGGATTTATGAGTTCCAGGGCAGCCAGGGCTACACAGAGAAACCCTTTCTCGAAAAACTAAAAGAAAAAAAAAAAAGAAAGGGCAGCAGTTTGTGGGGATTCATTAAAGAGAAGGGGAAACCTGCCTTCCAACACTCAGAACTACTGTGATCATCATTGGTGCCTGGTGTTTACTATGGTATCTAGCTCTGGTGGGAGGAAGGTGATGGTTTTAAAAACATCAATCTTTTTTTTTTTAAATGGTCTTGGAGACTTTCATACAATGTGTTTCATTCATTTCCCACGTCTTCTCCATCTTCCTCCCCGCAGTCTTCCCACTCTGTGTCCCCTTTCTGTTTGTCCCCTTTCTATTGACAGTCCACTGAATTAAATTTGAACTGCCCATTTACTCACTGGCTCAGGGCCACCTACCAGAGAGTGTGGTGTGTCTACCAGAGGCCACACCCTTAAGGAAAACTGACTCTTTTCCAGAAGTCATCAACTGTCAACTGCTGCTCAGTTGGTGAGGGCTTGTGAGGCCCTCCCTGCTCGATGCTGACTGTTGACTGGCTTGTTCTCCAGTAGGCCTTTTCTATCTAACTGGAGTTGTTGTCAGCTTGTGAGTGAAGTGCTCCCCTCATCACACCCAGAAGACGTTTGGTTCTTATCCTCCTTGACATCCAGCTTATGCAGTCTTCCTGCCCCATCTTCCACATTGGTCCCTGAGCCTTGGGGGAGGGCTGTGATATAGCTGTGGGAAGTTGACTGACACTTTTCCTAGAGCTGTACTAACTATGTGGGTGTAAAGATATGGAATTAGAAGGCAGTTTGATAGTATGTGTATTAGCAAAGTAATAGTAGATTTTTCTCTGGGGTCTGTGAACTTCTCTTGCCCAGCTCTGCAATACCTGCAGAGCTTTTGTTTGCTTCTGTAAAGCAGGCCATAAATCCTTAAATCCAGTTACAGAGTAGTTGGCTACTCTATAACGTGGGTGCCGCTATGGCACCCGTGCGCATATCTTGTCATACCAGTCATTATTATAGCCCACGGGATTCAAGCTGGGTAAGCTGTTGATGACCTTCTTCTCCCAGCTGTACCTTCCAGTATTATGAAAGCTAGCCAGCTAGGAGGAAGTTCACCCATCAGTACCAATGTGCATTCTTCACGTCCTGTGACCAAAGGGTGTGCTGTCTTTAGCAATAACGTCCTAAGACAAATGGGCCTGTATCGAAACTATGAATCTCTTACATTCTAAGATATCATTTCCAAAAGCCTGAAACATTGTAGTCTCAAGCGTGGGAAGGAGTATAGCTTAGTAAGTAACCTGATTAGTGGTGTCTGCTTTACCAAGGCTAGCCAGCTAGAGACAATTTCTGTAGCTGTCTTTATGGTAACGATAGGAAAATATACACGAGTATATATAAGTCGGAGGATTCTGAATTTTTAAAGTATGAAATGGAAAACTGGCATCTCTGGTAATCTGAAGAACTTGCAATGGGCTTTAGACTATGTCTTGGTTGATGTAATTAGTTAGCAGTGTAACAAGAGAGTACTCTCGAAGGACAATGGCAGGATCATCATTATTTGTGTAATTTAAAAAGAGAGTCATGGAGCGATTGAGAGGCATGGGAGCACAGTGGGACTCTTCTGTGGCCTTCTGGAAGGGTTGCTGGGTGTGTCTGTGCTCCTCCCCCGCCCCCCAGCTAAGAGGTTGGTGGTTTGGATGATAAAAGCATCAGAAGATGCAGAAAAGAAATACTACATTAAGTATTGCTACGGTGTTTGTGATCCGGAGTTGAAAGAATAACACAATTTATTGTTTTCTCTATTCTTTGGAGTAAGGTTCAAATAGAACTAGGCTCTGCCTATATGTTAGATTGGTCTATATACAAATGGAAAATGCCATTTTCACTTGCACTGTATTTACAGTGAGCTGCTTAGATAAATGGAATGTGTGTGTGTGTGTGTGTGTGTGTGTGTGTGTGTGTGCATGTGTGTGTGTTTATTGTTAATATCCACGAGTGGGATATGGTAGCCTTTGGGACTATGGGATGTCATTTGTTCTCCTAACACCTGGAGGCCTTGGCTCTTCTTTGAATGAGGAGAAACCCTACTCTCAGCTATGCTTTTGTTTGTTTGTTTGTTTTCTTTTTTTTAAAGATGGAAGCAAATGACAGTGGTGTAGGCTTGGATTTGGTGTTGGTCAGCTTTAGCATCTCAGCATATGAATTAGGGTTCAGAGTTGGCATGACGTGTAGTTAGTCAGTCAGTTCAGTGTCCTGGTGTGGAGCTGGGTTCCATGTTGGTCAGCCCTGTGTCCTGGTGTGGAGCTGGATTCCATGTTGGTCAGCCCTGTGTCCTGGTGTGGAGCTGGGTTCCATGTTGGTCAGCCCTGTGTCCTGGTGTGGAGTTGGGTTCCATGTTGGTCAGCCCTGTGTTCTGGTGTGGAGCTGGGTTCCATGTTGGTCAGCCCTGCGTCCTGGTGTGGAGTTGGGTTCCATGTTGGTCAGCCATGTGTCCTGGTATGGAGCTGGGTTCCATGTTGGTCAGCCCTGTGTCCTGGTATGGGGCTGAATCCCATGTTGGTCAGCCCTGTGTCCTGGTGTGGAGTTGGGTTTCATGTCAGTCAGCCTTTGCACCCTTAGTTTGAATGCTCTTGTTAGGAATTGGAATGGTCCAGACTTGTATCAGATTTCTTGAACTACTCTAAAAACAAGAAACAAAACCAAAAGAAAAAAACCAAGCACCTCCTACAGCTTCAGACATCTGCCCCTATCCCATTCCCACTGAATATGTCTTAATGAATGCGGTCATCCTTTTGTACATAGTGGATGGTGTTCATGCATGGAGAGATGTTATTTTAGCTTCTAATACAGTGCCTAGCAATTTGACTGAGTGAATTTATTCAGCTATGACTTTGATAATTGCACTTATTCTATGCAGTACTTAAAGAATGCAGTGATGCAGATGGCTCATGACAAATGTATTTCTCCATATGAGGAGGGACCCCTGAACACGTGTCTATTGACCTCCAAAGATACACACAGACAGCCAGGTTGAGGCGGAAGTGTTTTTCTTCTGATACTGGCATAAAATAATATTTGTTTTTGGTTGTGCAATGTCTCTGTCGTGTTTGGAAGTTTAACATTTGACAGTATGTTTTCATCTTAAGACCTCTTCCAGGCTGGAGAGATGGCTCATCAGTTAAGAGCACTGATTGCTCTTCCAGAAGTCCTAAGTTCAATTCCCAGGCAACCACATGGTGGCTCACAACCATCTATTTGAGATCCAATGCCCTCTTCTAGTGTGTGTGAAGAGAGTGACAGTGTTCTTGCATACATAAAATAAATAAAAAAACAACTACAACAAAAAAAAACCCCAACCAAACAAAAACCCTCCTCCACATAGAATGAAGTTGTCCAGATGAGTTTATTGACCAGTGGATATTTTGGCTGTCAGGCTTCCATGAAAGTTAGATATGCTATATTAAGAGTAGAAAACACTGTTTTGAAACAACCTCCTTACCTGCATCAGGAGACAACATTGTCCTGAGCTGAGCAGTTTCAGAGGCCAGTGGAGGTTCAGCCAGTGTTGATGATATCATCTCTCATTCCATTAGGCAGCAGTGGGGTAAGCGGGCCTGTGGACTCTGTCTCATCATAAGCATGCCGTGCAAACCACAGCCGGGTGTGGATCAGGGTGGAGAGGATGGACTGCTCAAATCCCCTAGGAAACTGCTACTGATTGTTCCCCTACTTTGAAGAAGACACCAGCTATTAAAGGAAGACATTTAAAGATCATATGCTAGATTGTAATTCCTTTTTTAAAAGCTATGTTCCTAAGGCTCTTTGCCTGTGAGGAAAGTTGGCATGGAAGGACAAGAGAGCAGCAGCCTGTGTCTGTTTCCTGGCAGCCCAGAGGAGAGGAAAGCTCCTCACCCTGGCCATCTGAATGCAAACAGGGCAGGTCTTGTTGGCCACATGCAGGTCTGCATAGAGAAAGGTGAGGGTGTCCTTCAGGGCACTCATCATAAACTTGTGAGCTCTAATTCAGCTGGGCACCTCATCTGCATTGAGCAGCTCTTCCACTATAGCTGTGCGTCACCGCGAGACTGCACGGTAATGAAGCCAAGGCACTGTGGGCCAGAACTCTGCCGCTTGCGAGAGGCAAGGGGACAAGGGCTGGGAGCCAGAGACACAGAATTGTTACTGCTGCTGCTGCTGCTGCTGCTGCTGCTGCTGCTGCTGCGGCCGCCACCGCTGCCACTGCTCCTGCAGCCAAGGGACAATGTTGAGTCTACAGGATTCTGTGTTTTTTGAAATTAGCATAAAGTCCTTGTTAAAGTCTTGGAGCAGCAACTGTGAGTATAGATGCCTGCCCACGGGGTGTGTGTGTGTGGGGGGGATGCTGAGTTGTGAATATTCTTGCCATTCCTTGCATGCCTTCTCTCCAGACCCATCCATATCATCAAATCAGAGCCTTGAAAATACCCTGGAGAGCTTGCTCTCCAATGGCTATCAGTCAGATGAGCATCTCTGAGGTGGTGCACACGTGAGGCAGTTGTAATTCAGGTAGTTACTTTTTTTTTTCCTTGACTGAAATTTACCAGCCCCGGGTTTGCTGCTAATTGTGCTATTCCGGCAAAGTTTCTCAGAATCGATCAAACATTGGTGGTGGTGGTGGTGGGAAGATGACAAGTCAGCCAGGATTTCTGCAGGGTTGTGGATTCCAGTGCCATTCATTCCACAGCGCTGTTAGCACAGTGTGTGTGTAGCAGCCCTGGCTGTCTTCAAGCATCAGGCAGTTTCACAGAATGGCAGTAACTTTCCCCTGTTGTTACTGAAGTTGCAACGGGCGATAAGTCATATTGCGCTTGGTTTTTATGAGGGAGAAAATTCAGGATGATCTGTTTCCAATTCACTTAAGTCAGGAAAGCAAGTGCCATTGAGCTATGATCCTCTCCCCGAGTCCCTCCCTCAAATAAGGACTTGGCAGAAATACTGACTTCATTTAGTATGTTTCAGTGGGTTACTTTTGCTCTGGAAAAAAAAAAAATCTCAGTGCCCTCATGATAAGAGTTATCACCTCCAACTCTTTACTTCTCTGCCAAAATAATCATCACCATCAATTTAGAAGATCAAACTAATGAACTAAGGGAGCTCTAGTCCTGTTATTGGGATTGTTCATGCAAAGGAAACTGAAGCCTAGAAAAATCGTGACTCTCCCAAGGTCATGTGGTAGCAAAGATCTGGGGGGTAGAGATCAGTTGATCTTGCTCCCAACTGTGCCGCCCGGTGCCCAAGCAGCCTCATGAATCAAACATGAGAGATTAAATTTAAAAAGTCTTTCCTGCTTAGCCCTTTATGAAAATACTTACTTAATGGAGCTTTGTTTCCTAAGCAAATGACATGCAAGTCCGAATGTTGTCTTGGAGGCAGACTCACTGGAGACAATCCGAAGGGGTCCGGAAGGGGTCCGTGCGTGCCCACCGCTCTGTGAGCCTTCATGTCTGCACCTTGCTGGTTTCTGACCTCTTAGGTAGTTTTTTTCACAAGTAGATACTTCCTTGCCAGAATGGCAGGAAAGTTTTTAAGAGAGTAAACTCACTTAAAATATTGGGAGGCTCATGATGGTTAATTAAGTTAAATACTTTTGGTGGTTAAAAGGAAGCTAGTTAGGTAGAGTATACTTTTGCAGAGATAAATTAGACCCGAGTTAGTAATCTTTCTGCCTCCCTCCCACCCTACCCCCATCATTTACTTATCTACATAGTAAGATTAGAATAAAGCCATAATCCACACACTTGTGTAGAAGAACAATGTACTATGCCTCAGCAGCTTGTCGAAGAAAAACCCCCCACGTACTTATTCGTGATCAGTTAAATATTTCTACATGTTATTGCCTGGACCCCATAGGCAGCCACAGTCAAATCCTATTCCCTGAATCTGAGCGGGAACCCAAAGGAGACACTTGCCAAGCATCTGGTTTTAGCTGTGCTGGTGGAAGAGTGATTCAGTCTGCGGGTAACCCATTGCCCTTGGCCGTTCATAGTGCATATCTCTGGAAGATGTTTTCAGAGTTACAAGTCAGTATGTTAATATTGAAAATAAATCGCTAGTGTCAGTGTTTAGTGAGGCTCCAGCCTTGTCTGTCTTAGGCCTGGGAGATGAGAGGGTGTCTTTAAATCACCGGCATCAGTGAGTGTCAGTGCAGAGAAGAGATGAAGATGCTAAGAACGAGGAGGGAACAGTAGCTGGCCGTCTCTTTCTAGGCAGGGTCATTACACCAACACTTTTGAATCAGCTGACCTGGATTGGGTGCATGCTGTAGGTTGCAGAAGGAAGTGGGAGATGGATCCTTTGCTCTCTGCGAGTGGAGTGTCTTTGGGGAGAGAAGCATGACATGAACTTTCCAGTGAGGGTTAGATGAGGGGTGTTATGTATGTCCTGTGACTACCAGCTGATGGAACGGGGCGGGGGGTGGTGGAAGAAGTGGCTTTATCAGGGTGATAGGGGAGATGTGGAGGGAGGGGTTTGGAGTGCTTGGTTTGGAGTGCTAGAATATTCCCTTGGCTCATAGACAAGTGTTGGCATCCAGGACTTTGTCTTTGAGCCAGGAGTTGGTTAGTAAACCCCTTCACTCCACCTTCTGAGTTTTCTTATTCTCTCCTGACTGTTGGTATGGCCACAGTCTTAACTCAGCACCCCCTCCAGAGGTAGGGTGGGAACAATGATGGTCACCTGGATTATCTCCGCTGTAGCCTTCATAGCCTTTTTGTATCTTGTTTGTAGATTCCATTTGCTGCTAAAGGTTCTTTTTGGACAACCCTCCCTTGGTTTCCTTCCCTTCCCAACTGCAATCTTGCTGTTCCCTATGGAATGAAGGTTCCCTCCTCAGCCTCTGTTCATCTGCTTCTTCTCTTGGCCTTCCCACCCTGCTCTGGGAGTGTGTTGCGCCTTTCCTTCATCCTGCTTACCTGCCCCCCTGTCTGTTTCCCAGTGCACCCCATCCTGTCTGCTTTGTATGGAACACTTAATCTCCACCAGCCATCCTTGTAGTCCACCTGTCAATGCTGCATCTGCTCTGTGCCTCCCTTCGAGTGCCACTGGCTGTGCCATTGCTACCCGCTCCCGCCCTGCCCTCCTCACCGCGTAGACTGGTTGTCTCTTTGCTTTTCTTCTTATGCTTCGTGCTCTCTTATGCTCTGGGAAATGTCTAGGCACTTGACAGGACAGGTAAAAATGCAGTCATTTCTGTTGAAATGAATTAACAATAGCACAAAAGATAGGAAGCTAAATATATGACCTGTCTTCTCTGGTCTTATTATTAGTATTGCATTTTCTGAATACATGACATATGAGCAAAGCTAAATAGATACGGTAAAACGCGCGCACACGCGCATGGGCACACACACACACACACACACACACATACACGCACACACGCACACAAAACTAAAAAGGTAGTAAGGCTGGCATGGGGCCATAGAAGAGCTGAGGGTAGAGGTGTAGTGCTTATATAGGAAGTTCTCAAAAAATATATATAAGTAAAAGAGTAAACGGGAACAACTTAAAAGTTAAAAAAATTCGATATGCTACCATTTCCCCTCAGGGGAACAGGCCCTAAAGCAAATTTGTATAAGATTATACCATAGTGATTTTTAAAAAGTAATAATCTATTGCATTCTATTTATTGAATTTCTTGGGAAGAACAGAGAAAACTTGATTTGTTGAGTAGCTTTTATAAAAAAACAAGGGAAATAAGAGAAAAAATCTTATTAGATGTATATTTCAAATGTTGCCTCTCCCCTCCTCAAGAATAAAAGAAAAAGAAAAATCTGGAGTTTTCCTGACTCCCTGAACCTTAACCACAGCACCCATCTTTGACAGCAATAGTCCTTATTTACATGACGCGACTGCCTGGCTTGCACTGGGCTACATGGTGCTTTGGGCTCTGAGAGTGGAGGCCCACATAGGGACTGCTTAGCTGGCAGGATGTTGATGCAGCTAGGCTGAAGTTTGCCTTTGTCTTTCAGTAACAATGTAGTGCCCTCCCTGTGGCCTAAATTCAGGGGTTTGTCTCTGTGCCAAAACCTCCAGGCATCACTCTTTTTAAAACAAAACAAAACAAAACAAAACCCCCAAAAAACCTGAGTCAGGAAGATTCTGTGAGGCCAGCTGCACAGCGAGGACGTCACCCTTTAAAAGACTGGCGGGGTCCCCCAGATTCATAAGGCCAAGCAAGCTTCTATAATTATTTGTGGTGTTGGTCAAGGTGGCAGTCCCTCTTGAGGTCATATTTTTAGAATTAACCTCTGCTTACATAATTTTATATAGCAGCTCGTATTTCAAAGGATTCAGTTTTTTATCACTGACAGTAGAATAGATAAATTGATCCAGTTTAACCGTCTTGTAAATTAGAATGTGAATTAGATGTGTTGTGTTACGGAACTAAATTTGCATAGATTGCTTGGATTCGAACAATGGAATAAGTCTTAAATAGCCTTTAGTACCCAGAAATGTTTTTCCTGAATTGCAGATAGAGCACCCCTCCCCCTAGTTATACTTTTTTTTAATCTAAACTGGTTAAAACCATAATGCCCTTTGGTTGAAGTAAAACTTGACATGTATGGTATTTGTGTTCACATGTGTGCACTCATATTATTCACACATACATTCATGGGCTCCCATTAAATCATGATAGTCTGATGGGGGATACTATCTTAAAAACAGCTCTGTCATGATAGCCTTCACATAGTATAAAACTCTTCCTTTCCTGGTGTCCAGTCTGCCATTGCTTACTCAATTCCTAAGTGTGTGCAGCCGGCACCGAAATCTAATGGTAGAATATTTTCATCATTGCCCCTCAAAAGAAATGGTGCTCTTTAATCTGCTTTCTGCTCTGTGGCTATTCTGGACACTTTGTGTAATAATATCGTACAGTGTTAAAGCATGTATCGGTGCTTTACTGCTTTGTATGGCTGAACAAATTCCAGTGTGTGACTAGTGTGTTGCAGGAATTTGGTCATACTGTGAACCCTCCCCCACAAGATTGTGTTATTTACTGAAAAAAAAATCTGTTTCCAGTTGTGGCGTGGTTCAGCTCCTAGCACACCTTTAATCCCTCTGGTTGGAATGAAGATATGCCGTTAGTATGCACCTGTATCCCAAACAATGAAGGCAAAGTTAGTTTGTAGAAGGAAGCATCCATGTTTGAAAGTGATGCCTAATTGAGTGGCAGACAAAGTGACAAGTCAGAGAAAGGTTTGGTGGAATATGATATGCCCAAAGACAGAGGAAAGGGAAGCTAGTTTAGGGAGCAGTGTGGAGGAGGGCGGGGGAGGAGAGAGGGTTACCAGGGAAGTTGTACAGTTGTACAGAGACAGGTTGCATTGAGAGAACAAGCTAGACGCAGGTGATCACAGAAGGAGCCAGAGAGAATGAGAAGGGGCCAGAATATTAGAACATATTGCCAAAGTTAGCATGAGGCCAAGCAGAGTGATTCAGGCAAGGCTGAGAAAGAAGCCAGATTGAATCAGTCAGCTTGCAGAGGAGTTTTGAGCCAGAACAGCTGAGTTGAACCAACCAGAGCTCAGAAAGAACTAGAGAGGGTGAGTCTATTCAGAAGCAAGTCTCAGAGGCTGAAAACATTTTAGGCCTAGATAAGATTGTACAGAAGCTAGAAACTTCCAGGACTAGGACTAGGTTAGCAGATGGAGGCAGTAAGCCTGGGAGACAACAATTATAACAGGAGAATAAAAACATACTTTAACACAGTGAATATACCACATATCGAATATCCATCAGTTGACAGATTTCTGATTTCTTTTCCTTTTTCTTCCTTTAAGGTTCTGATAACCTAAGGAACATTAAGACTCTTTGTCTGACCTCCAATCCCTCACCCCTAAACACTTTAGCTAAGTTCCTTTAATTATTTATATTTCAGTTAGGGGCTTCTCTGGTCCAGTGCTCCTTGAGCAAATTTTGAAGGAAGAAGCAGCTAATCGTTCTGGAGAAGCATAGGTAGAAAGAAGAGATATCAAGTGCAGGAGACTGGAGTGATGGTGGCTGGCTTTGCCGGAGCATGCGGCTGTGGCTGGCTTTGTTGACGTGTGATAATTAGCAGAGGCCTTCATAAAGAATGAAGAGATGAATAACAACTTTTAGTAGATGCTTGACTGACAACGTAATAGAAAATGTAGACCTACACTACATAGAATGAATGAGTACCTTTTTATTTAAGATGTTTCTCATAAAACTTTGGAACAGGATATGAATGAGTCATTTTTAATATAGGGAGACCGAGGGAGAGAATGATTCCAATATAGTGTGGCCTTGGGTACGCTCAAAGATAAAGTTATTGATGTGATTTACACAGCCACTGCCATGGTTGGTACACAGGGCCTTTTGTGCTTGGGCGGCAAGTGGTCTGACCGTAAAGGGATGGAGGGTGTCATTGAAAACTTGTAAACTTAGAAATGAGCCCAGGGGCTGGCAGATGGCTTCCCTGCTGACAAGTACTTGCCATACAAGTATGGACACAAGTTCTGATCCCCAGAGCCCACAGGAAAGTCTGGGAGGTATGTTAGCTGCCTGTGATCCCAGCACGTACTCCCACACATATGAGTGCTTCCTAGGTGTGACTATGTATGCACCCCTCCCCCACAGCCCAATTTAAAAAATGGTGGAACAGGTAGCTTCAGTAGAATTGCTAAGGAGACTAGATACAGAATTCATATAAGTCGGAGAAGAAGACTTAATAAGGATTTTAGAGTATATAATGGAAACTCTGCCCCCTTGAAATAATAGATAATGACAGGCAGAGGGGGATGGGGCACCAAGGTAAATGGTTCCAACTGTGGACAGTGACTAAAATGGTTAAAGCCTTAAAAAAAGTCATTTCATCAAGATTTCTAATATGAAATAAGAGAGCTGTCTTTGTCTTGTGTCTTACTGGTCCCTTGTTTTTCATGCTTGGGCTATGCTCCACAACATAGTTATTTAAGTATCCCTGGACTGCCTGGCGGGAATCATCTGTGGTATTATATGATAGGTTTCTGTACTGAGGGAGCTTTAGAAACATAGCGATAGAAATTAATTTTAAATGAAATCATCGTATGGAGCCATTGCTCTTCTTTAGATCGGCATAAGGCAGTGGTCCCCCTTACATTCACTTTTAGGAGCTTCCAGAAACTTAAGATGCCAGGACCCCAAAACCTGGTAAGTCTGTTTCTGATTTAAGACATTGACAGGCTTGGCCAGCAGAGCTGAGCATCAAGTCGGGAGACTTAACTTTGCCAGAACGCCGAGTGTGGATCCGAAATGTCTCTCAGAGGGTGGCAAAGTAATAATAAATAGTGCTACAGATAGATTCTTCTTAGGGTGCTGCTAATTTACCACGAGGATATGAGGGGACACTCCAAGGGGGCGGTAATGCTACAACTGGCTCCGGGTCACTTGCTGTCCTCTAAGCTCATGGAGAGTGAATGCTCATTTAAAGGTTTTGTGGAGAAATGTGCAGGCAGCTGCAGGGCCAGCATGCTGATGATCTGTGCAGAGCGCTCCCCTTCCTTCTGAGGCAGGGCTTAGGCGTCATTCTGCCTCAGTCAGCAGTGTGTGAAGTCTTCTAATTCCTTGCGTCTTTCCCACAGTAGCTACAATTATTTTGTTTACTATCTGCCAGTCTGATAAATATATTCACACTTGCATACATGCTCTCTCGAGCGCGCACACACACATCATTGCTAGGGTAGTTTGCATTTACTCCATGGGTGGTCCTAAGTTTGGTAATTTTCCCCCCATGTTTGCTATGCTTTACATTTTTCTTCACGTAAGTTTTTGTCTACCTGCTGCCAGTTCTTCTCTACAGCGCTGTCTTTTTCTTATTACTTTCAAATAGATCACTGAATGCTTTAGATTTTCTGTCATGTATAAGCACTTTTCCAAATTTGCCCTTTCTTGTTTATGATATTGCTTACCTTAAGTATTTTAAGTGGCTTGTGTGGTTAGATGCAATTTTGAAGTTGTTTTCATTACATTTTATTTATTTGTTGGTGTGTGGGGGGATGTAGGTCTCAGGGCGAGCCATCAGACGATGGCTGCCAGGCATTGGCTCGCTCTCTCCCTCTCCCCTGTGGGTCCCAGGCTTGAGAGAGAGAGCCTTCACCTGCTCAGCCCTCTTGTGAGTCCAGATACAGCTTTCTAAAAAAATAAATAGTTTGGATTTTTTTTTTCCCTACCTTGGTAGTCCTTTCTTGCCTTGATTATACATGAAAGCTCTTAATTGTCTGTAAGGCTTTGAGAAATAAATTTTAAACTTCATGTCCGTTTGTACTTTAGTATTTGAATATAGGATCTGTAGGATTTTGACAGTCTATTTTGATTATTGCTGCATTTTTACTATAATCATGTTTTTACCATATTTAAAATACATTTGTTTTGTTTTTTCAAATAGGATCTCTTCTATGTACCCCTGGTTGTCCTAGAACTCACTATGTAGATAAGGATAGCCTTGAACTCAGAGATATCTAGCTGCCTCTGCCTCTAAAATACTAGAATTGAAGGTGTGCGCAGCTATTATTATCTATAAGAATGCCTAGCTATTCTTTGCATTTTTTTTTTTTGTTTTGTTTTGTTTTTTGTTTTTTTCGAGACAGAGTTTCTCTGTATAGCCCTGGCTGTCCTGGAACTCACTCTGGAGACCAGGCTGGCCTCGAACTCAGAAATCCGCCTGCCTCTGCCTCCCAAGTGCTGGGATTAAAGGCGTGCGCCACCACCGCCCGGCTATTCTTTGCATTTTTAAGAACATAACCTCCGTGGCATGTCTTGGAAATTTATTCCTCTAGACACTAATAGTTTCCTCCAATATCACCTAGACAGAAATCATGTAGAAAATTTAATTGAAATTATGCTAATATATTAATTTTGTGGGGAATTGGCACTTCTGTTAAATCATCTTATCTAAAATATGTCTTTCCTTGTCTTCTGTTCTTTTATGTCCTTTGAGAAACACTTTTGGTTTCCATGTGTCAGTCTTAAAAGTTTTATGAGTTTTCAAAAGGGGCAGGTGATATTTCTTTCTTACTGAGAATCCCATTCGTGTATATAATGTATTTTGATCCTATCAACTCCACTGCCTCTCAGTCATCCCTGACCTTCCCCACCAACATGTCCTCCTCCCAGCTTCATGTCCCCTTCATTTTTGAAAATATAACCTGAGTTCTGTCAGTGCTGCCAGTCCGTGCAATAGCGTGACATCTTCTATGGGGGCACACACAACCCACCCACAGTTAAATCTCCAAAAGCATGATTATCCCACCCCAGCCCCAGCAGCCAACAGCTGTCAGTTGCTCTTCTTTGGGGGTGAGGTGGGGCTTTCGGCCTCTTCTCCCCACCCCCTCTCCCAGCTGACTGACTTGATCTTGTGCAAGGAACCATGACTACTGTGAGTTCCTGAGCACAATGGTCACGTCACATGCAGGAGGTACCACTTCTCAGCATCCCTGCATTCTCTGTCCTTCTGCCTCCTCTTTCCAGGGTGTTCCCTGAGCCTTGGTACAATGTCTTGTTTATCATTGAGACTCCCAGTTTCTTATCCTTAGCACTTTGACTAGTTTAGGAGTCTTTGCCATAACTACAGTTTGCTCCCGAAGAAGGGTCTCTGACCAAGACTGAAGGCAACATGTGTATGGGATGAATCCCAGACACAGCCGTGCAGAGTTAAAAGATAAACTCTAACTCTTTCTCCACTTATTTTCTATTTATGAATGGAAGATTTAAAACAAAACAAAACTACCAGCTGGGCAGTGGTGGCATACGCCTTTAATCCCAGCACTTGGGAGGCAGAGGCAGGCAGATTTCTGAGTTCGAGGCCAGCCTGGTCTATAGGACAGCCAGGGCTACACAGAGAAACCCTGTCTTGAAAAATAAAATAAAACAAAAAAACCCTTATCCTTATTTTTGATAATTATAGTATAGAAAGTTCTATTTTTTTAAAATATTTATAAGAATGAGAATGATTTTCTCTCTTTCTCTCTCTCTCTTTCTCTCTCTCTCTCTCTCTCTTTCTCTTTCTCTCTTTCTTTCTCTCTCTCTGGCATGGGAGATCTTTCCATCTTCTGAGATCTTCTTCAATTTCCTTCTTCAGAGACTTAAAGTTCTTGTCAAACAGATCTTTTACTTGCTTAGTTAGGGTCACACCGAGGTATTTTATATTATTTGTAACTATTGTGAAGGGTGTTCTTTCCCTAATTTCTTTCTCTGCCTGTTTATCCTTTGTGTCTATACAAAGGCCTCTGATTTGCTTGAGTGAATTTTATATCCAGCTACTTTGCTGAAGTTGTTTATCAGGTTTAG
>NW_022196905.1:65956496-65958055 GCF_008632895.1 Mastomys coucha | reverse complement strand
GATTTTCTGGATTTCCTCAGTGTCTGTTGTTATGTCTCCTTTATCATTTCTGATCTTCTTAATTAGGAGACTATCTCTGTGTTAGTCTGGCTAATGGTTTATCTATTTTGTTGACTTTCTCAAAGAACCAGCTCCTGGTTTGGTTGATTCTTTGTATAGTTCTTTTTGTTTCTATTTGGTTGATTTCAGCCCTGAGTTTGATTATTTCCTGCCTTTGACTCCTCTTGGGTAAATTTGCTTCTTTTTGTTCTAGCGCCTTAAGGTGTGCTGTCAAATTGCTGGTGTATGCTCTTTCCAGTTTCTTTTTGGAGGCACTTAAAGATATGAGTTTTCCTCTTAGGACTGCTTTCATTGTGTCCCATAAGTCTGGGTATGTTGGGTATGTTATCCTTATTTTTGATAATTAGAGTATAGAAAGTTCTATTTTTTTTTAAATATTTATAAGAATGAGAATGATTTTCTCTCTCTCTCTCTCTCTCTCTCTCTCTCTCTCTCTCTCTCTCTCTGGCTTTTTAAGGCAGAGTTTCTCTGTATAGCTCTGGCTGTCCTGAAACTCGCTCTGTAGACCAGGCTGGCCTTGAACTCACAGAGATCAGCTTGCCTCTGCCTCCCAAGTGCTGGGATTAAAGGGTGCACCACTGTTGCCTGGACAAATTTCCCATATTGTTCTATTTACTTATATTACCTATAGCCTCCGGATTGATGTGGAATAATGAACAAGAGTCAGCATCTTCATTTTGTTTCTACATTTAATAGCAATCGGTTTTATGCCTCGAAGCCTATGTCACACAGCTTTCATCATAATAACAAAAATGCCTGAGCCAATTTCTTATAAAGAGAAAGAATTTATTATGGTTCCTAGAGCATGGTTGGATTAGCCCACTGTTTCTTGGCCTCTGTTTTAGGATCACGTGGTAAGGTGGGGAACCAAGAAAGGAAGAGGGAGTGACTAGTCAGAGTCCCAAGGTTCCCTAGGGGAAGCCACTGTGCCTTCCCCCATAGTCCCATCCTTTGAACCAAGCCAACAACACATTTAACATCTAAGCTGTAGCCTTCTGATCCCAGCCCCAGAGGTTTCTATCTATGTCAGGGTGTAAAATGTGTTCCAACATTGCCCTAAAGTCCAAGTTCATGGCCTCCTCTGAAACTGAAGGCAAAATCAATTGTGAGCTCCTGAAAAAAAAAATCAAACAGAAATATATACTTCTAAGTTACGTGTCTGGGCAGGTACAGAGTGAGCTATTTCAGAAGCCAGAAATAGGAAGAAAATGGTTAAGAGGTTCTGGCCCCAGGCAAGACCAGAACAGCAGCTGAGCAAGCATTAAGTCCTGAAGCTCCTTGTGGAGGACCTAGGGCCGGTTCTGGTTCCCAAGGGTTTAGGTTGGTCCTGTTTCACAGGCCTCATTCACTGCATAAGGCTTATCTCTTGGACAGGTTTTGCAGGTTGTCTGCCTGCAGCTTCCTGTAGTAGGTATTGCTCTATGCCAACATCTGTGCATTCTTGTGTTATCAAGGCTTCGAAGTCCGCCCTGCTGTGAGCTAGCTGGAGGGTCTTACTG
>NW_022196905.1:65936567-65956486 GCF_008632895.1 Mastomys coucha | reverse complement strand
CTTTGGAACCTTGGTGGAAGCTGCCACGCTAACTCTGTAACTCTTGCATTCTGAGTGTGTGCTCAGTCAGCATCAATGTGGATGGTGCCAAGTTCTGCTCTTAGTACCAGCTGTACCCGGGCCTGCTGAAAGCAAGCACATCCCCAGCATCCGCGGAACATTTTACAGGGCATTCGTGGAGGGCACCCTTCCCCTGGCTCTGTTCTGAAAAGCACTCTACCCAGGAAAGTCCTTGAAACAAATATGCACTGCTGCACTTCGAAGCTTGTGATGGTCAGTGGCCTTGCAAACCCATTGGCTTCTCTGTGCCTTTGTTGGGGCTAGCGACCACATCCCACTTAACTGGACCGGTGGCATGCACAGCTTTTCTGGCCAAGCTGTAATTTTCCTTTTACTTTATTTGAGATCAGGGTTCACTGTGTGGCACAGACAGTGAGCTTGCAATCCTCCTGCTTTTATCCCAGACCCTTTCCAAATTCATGCATTTCTTTTCTCTTGTTGATACTGCCTAAATCTGTTTAGAGCAGTTCTTACACACATGGGTGTGGTGCCAGCTACTGGAGCTTTGGCAACCTCCCAAGTGCCACGCCCCAAAGAGAACCGCCTCTCCCGGCAGGCACCACCTGCCTGATGGCTCTCAGCTAACTGCGGGGCCATGTGATCACCTCCCCCCACCCCGACCTCCAGCCTGTTCATTAAGTACTGTCTTATTTCTGGGGCTTAGAATGGTTTCTGAGCTGAACTTCTGAAGTCTTAAGGAGTCAAGAACATTGTAACTGGGAGTCTCTAGCAGAGTAAGTCATGGGTTATTTAAAAGATGGGCCATCTTCCTCAAACTTTAGTCTATAGAATCTTTCTGTGGTAGACCTCAAGTGAAAAACACTGAACACATCCCAGAGATGTCCCCAGGACTTCTATGTTTAGAAACTGTTCTTAGTGGGAATAGTTTAGGATAAATAAACATTTTCAGAACGGCTGTTTGTAGAACAATCGAAAGTTTTAGTTTTGCTATCTGTTACAGCTGAATGAGACGAAAAACACTGAACTAACTAGTGAGGGGAAATGATTTCATTCACACATGATAGAAGCAGGGTATTTAAGGATTAGAATTAGTAAGCTTTAGATACATGTTCTTGGTGACGAATGTGCTAGCTTATGAATAATGGACTTTCACTTTTTTATTTTATTTTTTTAAATTATTTTATTTATGTACATTTCAAATGTTCCTCTTCCTATGCCCCCCTCCTAGAGTTCTTCTTGTCATTCCTCCTCCCCTCTGCCTCTGAGTAGGTGGCTTCCCCCTCCCCCCATCTCCCCTTCCCCCTTCCCTGGGATCATCAAGTCTCTATAGGATTAGGTGCATCCTCTCCTGCTGAGACCAAGAAATGCAATCCTCTCTGCTACATTTGTGCCAGGGGCCACAGACCAGCCCTTGTATGCTCTTTGGTTGGCGGCTTAGTCTCTGGGAGCTCTGAGGTGTCTGAGTTAGTTGACACTGAGTATAGTCTTCCTATGGGCTTGTTATCTCCTTTCAGCAAATTTAAACTTTCCCCTAACTCTTCCATAGAGGTCCCTGACCTTAGTTCAATGGTTGGCTGTAAGTGTCTGTATTTTTCTAAGTCAGCTACTGGTAGAGCCTCTCAGAGAACAGCCATGCTAGGCTCCTGTCTGCAAGCACAACATGGCATCATAATAGTGTCCGGGTTTGGTGCTGGTGCCCACCTATAGGATGGATCTAATTGGGCCGGTCACTGGTTAGCTTTTCCTTCAGTCTCTCCTTTTTTTTTTTTTTTTTTGGAAACAACAGCAACAACAAAACAAACCCGAGAGTTTTACTATATAGCCCTGGCTTGCCTGGAACTCACGGGGTATAGACCAAGCTGGCCTCAAACTCACAGATATATGTATCTGTCTGACTATCTGAGTCTCTGAATGTTGGGATTAAAGCTATGTACTGTACTGGCTCTATGGACTTTTTATATTATAAAGATGCCAGGTTTTCCCCCCAAGTTAATATGTAAGATATGTATAGCCATGGCAGTGTGACTGACAGTGAGTTTGGTATTTAGAATATATGTGCCAGGAGATGTTAACAGTCCACACCACGCATGGAATTTTTTTATGGTGGTAAAGCCAGGACTAAATCTCAGTTAAACAAACCCAGAAGAACTGGTTAAATCTTGGGAGAGACAATCTGTATTAGTAGCCAAAGAAACTTTCAGGGGGGTGATAGACTAAAGTAGAATAAACAAGTGAACAAAGAAATAATTACAACAAAGTACAAGTAGCTGTTTCTCTGTCAAAGTTAGCCCTTTTCACTGTAAATAAGTTGAAAGATCCAGCCAGAAAGTCTGATGTGGTCAACAGCGTGTTAAGGGTCCCTATGGAATTTGGAGGAGAGCAGGATGCATAGCGATTGCACTATATTGGCGGAAATAAGGTTTCCAATGGCAAGTTCTGAGAAACTGGGACAGGGTCTCATGCTCCAGAGCCTCTTCTTCCATGTGATAGTGACTTGGAACTAGTTAGCCAGGTGTTGGTGGCAGTGGCCGCACACGCCTTTAATCTCAGCACTTAGGAGGAGGAGGCGTGTGGATCTCTTGTGACTTTGAGGCCAGCCTAGTCTATAGAGGAAGACCTAGGACAGCCAGGGCTACACAGAGAAAGGGGGGTGGGGGAGGAAGGGAGGGAGGAGGGGAGAGAGGGAGGTAGAATCAAGGAGGGGTACATTCAATACAGTTTCTCCAGGAATCTTTGAAGGCAAAATGGCACAGTGGGTAAAGGCACTGGCTGCCCAAGTCTGATGACCTGAGTTCATTACCTAGAACCTACAAGGTCAAAGGAGAGAACTGACTCTTACGGGATGTCCTCTGACCTCCCCATGAGTGCAATGACTTGTGACACATACACCCTTCCTTACACACACAATAAGTAAACAGTGTAAGATTTTAAAAATACCCTCTTTTAGGTGGCTAGTGTCATGTAAGTGCTGAGTAGTGTCCCTGGTGTGGATGCCTCCCCACTCTCCCTCCCACTCCAGAGCAGCTTGGCTGGGTCTGCTTCGGTGACTGCGAGCAAGCTGTTGCAAATTGCTGTAGATGGTGTGCTGGGTGTGGTGTGGACATGCAGGTTTAGTTCCTGCAGATGAAAACCAGGAGCAACAATGGTGGGTGTCACCTTAGCAAGAAACTACCCAGCCACCTCCCAAGCCGGTGCTCCGGCTTGCACTCCCGCCAGCAGTGAGTGCCTGTTCTGTTCTTGTTCCTCTTCCTCCTTTACAAGTGGTCTGCTTGGGAGCTCGGCCACTGGAGTGCATCCTTGGCAGTTCCGATGAGCGTCTTTCACACTCCATCTCTGCCTTCTCTGTAAAGTGCCTGTTTTTAAGTCACATTGTTTTTCTTACTGTTGTTGTTCATGCATTTTACATACAAATCCTTTATTAGATTTTTCTCTACCTCGGGGATAGCCTTTTCATCCTCATCATTGATTTTTGCATTATTTAATCATTTTCCTTTCCATTCATGTATCTTGATTTTGGTGTGTATCTAACAAGCCCTAACTGAATTCAAGATCACCTAGATATTTCTCCTATCTTTCAGGGGATATACAGTTTAACATTTTATGTTTAGGTCTCTGTGTCCCATTTTCAGTGAGTTTTTAATGGAAAGTAAAGGTTCTGTTTAACTTCTTTTGCTTCCCCCGCCCCCAAACACGTGGGTGTCTAGTTGTTCAGCCGCATTTGCTGAGAAGCCTTTCTTCTTGTTGCCTTTCCTTTGCTCCCTTGTCAAAGATCAGGTGACTATATTTGTGTGGGCCTATTTCTGGGCTGTCTGTTCTGTCCCATTGATCTGTTTGTCTGTTCCTTTGCCAATAACACAATACCTTGATTACTGGAGATTTATAATAAGTCCTGAGACCAGGCAGTGTCCACCCCTGGACTTCACTCTCCTTCCACGTTGTGCTGGCTGTCTCTGAGATATTTTTCTTGCTGTATAAACTTTTAGGATTACTTCATTGGTGTCCATGAAATAAATAACTCTCTGGCGTAGGCTTGCTTTTATAATTAATTTTGCTTTTAATTTTTGAAGTCTCCTCCTTCCTTCCTTCCTTCCTTCCTCCCTTCCTTCCTTCCTCCCTCCCTCCCTCCCTTCCTTCTTTCCTTCCTCCCTCCCTCCTTACCTCCCTCCCTCCCTCCCTCCTCCTCCTTCTCCCACCTCCTCTTCTTCTTCCTCCCCTTCCCCTTCCTCTTCCTCCTCCTCTTCTTCTTGGTTTTTAAATAATTGTTCTAAGACCCTTTCTTTCTTAAGTGTCATCAAAACTTATTGTTAGATGCTGTAAGCAGTAGTGATCATAATAGCAAGCAGCTCTATGGTGCCATTGAATTTCTAGACCACATAAGCCTCTATATAAATATGTGTTGTGGATGCGTTTGAGTTATATTAGCCTGTACTTAACAAAGGAGAGAGAGAGAAAGAGAATTTATATGCATGCACAAGTGTGCATGAGTACATACATGTGTGTGTAAAGGCCAGAGGTCAATGTTTAGATGGGGCTTGGGAAGGTAGCCTCTAGGTAGTTTCTTACAAAGGTGACACCCATCATTGTCGCTCTTGGTTTTCACCTGCAGGAACTAAACTACATGTCCACACCACACCCTGCACACTGACTACAGCAACTGCTTGCTCACAGTCACCAAAACAGACCCAGCCAAGCTGCTCTTGAGTGGGAGGGAGAGGGGAGGCATCCATAGCAGGGACACTGCTTAGCACTTACATGACAGAGGTCAAATGTCTTCCTGAATTACCTCCCAGCTTATTTTTGAGAACGATTCTCTTACTTAACCTGGAGATGACTGGTTCCAGTGAGGCTTCCACCGGTCGCAAGCCCATCCCCACCCCCCCCCCAGCACTGGTGTCACAGGTTCATGCTATCACATGGGTAATAACAAGCTTTTACATGTGTGCTGTGGGTTGAAGTCTGGCCCTCGTGCTTAAGCAACAAGCACTTTACCTATTGAGCCACTCGTGCAAAGAACCCTGAAGTCCATTGTTAGAGCGACCCCAGAGACACACTGGGCCAAGGGTTATGTCTCTCCCTACTTGTCCTTTGCCTTTGATTGGATTTGATTTTCTCAGGGGACAGGTGTTGTTTTAATATGACAGCTGTTTTATTGCATGTAATATATCAGTACAGTGCTATAGAAAGTGAACTATATAAAAAAAAATACTAGTAATTCCATTTTATTTTGAGCCTAAGAGAAAACAGAAATGCCAAAATGTAAACTATTCAAGTGTTGCTTTATCCTAACATAGCTAGCTCTTCGTGATCAGTGGGGTTATAGCTAAAGAGGGTTTAATGTGACATTGGATTTTTCTGTTTGTAATTCAGTGCCTGGACCATGTTCGTAAGACTTCCACACTAGCCTTTATGTCATTTTCTATGACAGAAGTCTATGACTGCATGTAGAGAAACACTACTATTTGGTCTGGAGAGATGACTCAGTGATTATAAGTTCTCTCTGCTCTTCTAGAGGATATAAGTTCAATTCCCACCACCCACATTGGGTGGCTTACAACCACCTGTAACTCCAGCTCCAGGGAATCCAGCACCCTCTTAGGGGCTTTGTGAGCACTGTACTCATGGGCACACATACACACACTCACACAGGCATACACATACATGAACAAAGCTTTAAATACTAAGAAAACACAACCCTCCTATTTGACTTTATAAAATATTTAATTGAAGTGGTCAAGTGTCACCGAGCATGTTGGTTAGGGTTTCTGTTGGTGTGATAAAACACCATGACCAAAAACAGCGTCAGGGTAGGTAAACGGTTCAAGCTCACTGACATTTCCAGTTAACTGTCCCTCTCTGGGAGAAGTCAGGGTAGGAAGCCAAGCCCAGCAGGAGGCTGGGGGCAGGAGCTGGATGGGGAAGCCATGAGGAACTCGCTTATTGGCTCACTCACCTTGGCTTGCTCAGCCTGGTTCTCCTAGCTCTTTGACAGATGACAAATGTTGTCCAGTTCTTACTTATTATCAGAAAACTGGTAAAAGTGAGTATTTTTTGTGCTTATTGGGCTCTTTATTTAATTCTCCATCCTTGTTGATTATCTTCTGATTTCTATAGAAGGTATTGGTAGTTTTCTGCTTATTTTCAGTTTGTGTTTTGTGTTGGCATTGGAAGTGGTTCATTCTCTGTGTAACATGCTCCAGGTATTCTTCTGAGTTTCAGTTTAGTTTCCTGTATATATTCTTCTTGCTGTCTTAAATCTGATGCTGTGTTTTGTACATTTTTCTAGTACCATTTGGTATTTCTGAATCCTATCGTTTCAGTTGCTTGTGCTGTTAGCAGGGCTGTAAAAAAAAAAAAATTCCTTTGTAACTCTCTGTTACTGGGATGCTTAGTGGCCTGACATTTCAACATTTCCCTTCCATTTTTATAACAATAAGTACAACATAATAATAAGTAATAAGTAAATGGTAAATTGAAATATTGTTTTAACTTACTCAATCATAAACACTGGGTGCTGGTGAAAGTTTGAGGTTTTAAGTTAGCAGTGAAGTTTTCCCTGGGACCTTGACTTCCTCGACAAGTCTTTCACTGCACAGTCTCGGACCCTTAGAGCTGTGGTCCTCACCTTACCTCACACTGCAACCCTTCACCACACTTTCTTATGCTGTCCTGACCCCAAACTATAAAGTTATTTTCATCATCACTGTAATTTTGCTACTGTTATAAATCGTTATGTAAATCTTTCTGGAACTAGTGGCTTGCCAAAGGGTTTGGGACCCACAGGTTGAGAACCTCTGCCTTGGCGCATTTATCCATGATTTCCTTCAAAGCAGGCAGAGGGCAGCAAGGGCGAGCCATTTGAGCTGAGCTGTGTGTTTGGCTCTTCAGGGGCCAAAGCTAATTTTTAAAAATTTAAGATCCCTGACTTTGTCCACAGTGACACTGGTTAATAGATTCCCCTCTCAATAATACACAATGTTGGATCCTAACACATTGTAGACAAGGAGGGCATTGTTTGAAATAATGTGTGCTATGTTCCAAGGACTGTGAATTTTTGTCTCAGATTATTTTTATGATACAGTTTTAATTCTAGAATACAAAATGTATTTTAACTCGGTGCTAATAAAAGACACTTGTTGTTAGATTCGATGTTAACAGTTTGCAATAATCTTTGGATTATTGTTGCAAATGTCTGTATCTTTACATAGTGTGCTTTATAGCGTAGGCTTTTAAAGGTGTGAGACACCCTCCCCATCACTATCTCGTGGCCTAGGCTGATTTGGCAGCAACTCTTCCACCCTTGCTGATCTCGAACTTGTGACCATAACTACCTCAGCCTTTGGGTTACTAGAATGCAAGCCTGTGTCACTATGCCTAGCTTAGAGAAGACTTTTCTGTGACCTAAAAATGCAATGTAGGTTTCAAATTTATGTGTTTTTTTTTCTTGTTTTTTTTTGTTTAACAAACTTGCTGTCTTGTTATGATGCATATATCCACAGCTATTCAGTGTTTAAGCACCTGCGCTCTGCCTTCCCTTTTCAGGCAGGGCTGGGGTTAACTCTGTGACAGTTCCTTATACAGAGAAGGCAGGAGCTGAAGAGCAGGTTAGAGAGAAGCAGGGCTTTTGGATTCCAAAAGTCTGCGGGACACTAGGCCAGGAGAAGTCACACAAGCCGGAGTTAGAATACAGTCTTTGTTAAGCCTCCAGCTGGGAAGACAGGCATGACTGGATGAGCTATAGGTGAGAGTGATGTAGGTTAACACTCTTTCCACCACGCATGATGGGACTTACACTACTTGACAGACACACATCATCCCCATTGGAACAGACGGTCACAGCATCTTCTGAGTGACTTAAGAGTTACTGCTGATTCCTGCCCCTCACCTCAGTACCACAAGGACTGGACAGGCTCCAAGCCTTTTCTTTCAGCATCTTCTTAGCCCAGGCTCCAGCCACCTCCCTGGCTGTCGGACTGGCATCCCTGGTGCCGTGGTTTGGTTCCTCAGACTCACTCTGCAGAGAAGCCAGAGAGATTTCTAAGGACAAGTTGGATCTCATCCCTCCCCACTGTAATACTTTACACTGAATGCTTTTCACGGAGTCCTAAAGGGCCGTCTGTGTTCTGAGCACCTCTCACGTCCCCCTCCATCCCTGTGCCCGCCCTTGGTCTTTTTCTTGGTTCGCTTGTGTTCGGTCTTGAGTGTTCCGCTCCCTTCATCATCATTTAGGCCTGCAGCTAGCTGTAGCTTTTTAAATAAGCTCTGAGTGTGTGCCTTCTGAGGTAGCACCTTCCAGACTCCTAATCCTGCTCCTGTTTCCTGTATTTAATCTCTCGTATTTCCTTCATTTCTCTGGACCAGTGGTTGTCAACCTTCCTAATGCTGTGGCCCTTTAATACAGTTTCTTAGGTTGTCGTGACTCCCAACCATAAAATTATTTTCGTTGCTACTTTAAAACTGTCATTAATCATAAAGTAAATATTTTTGGAAATAGAAGTTTGCCAAGGGAGTCACAAACCACAGGTTGAGAACTACCGCTTTAAGATACTGACCAGAATGTAGTTGTTCAATAAGTATTTGTTGTGCACCTGAAGTATGCCAGGTACTAATTCTAGGTACATGGGAATCATATAGGCCAAAACAAATCAAATGACAATACCTGATGATTTGGAAACCGCAAGAGTGAAGAGTGGAGAAATGGCCATTGCTTAGTAAACGTGAGACCTGGCTACATTGCTGATGTGTTAGGTAGGCATCAGAATGGCAAGCCTGAGAGAGCTGTGGAGGAAGACAACCAAGACTGGGAGATCTGGGAGGGGTTGAGGCTCAGTTTCACTGAGGTGCATGCAGTAGGTCCAGGCCCCACCGAGCCGGTTATTAATACAGGGCTCTTCTTTATCTCTGACTTTTAGCTTCAGCACCAGTCAGCAAAGTGAATAAGTTCTGTGCCGCTTCCAACTTCCATTCCACTTTGGGAAGGAAGAGCACCATCATGTCCAGCATCACGATTGACCCCGATGTCAAGCCTGGTGAATATGTCATCAAGAGTCTCTTTGCAGAATTTGCTGTTCAAGCTGAAAAGAAAATTGAAGTTGTAATGGCTGAACCTTTGGTGAGTAGAGCCATCCATAAATCTTATTTCTTTTTCTTTTTGCATTAGCTGCTATAATACGAATTTTCCAAAGGGAATAATATACGTGACCACATTAAAGGATTGCTGTAAAGTGCTGAGAGAGAGAGAGCAAAAGAGAGAGAGAGAGAGAGAGAGAGAGAGAGAGAGAGAGAGAGAGAGAGAGAGAAAATGAGCAGCAGTGGCTTTAGAATCCACTTTGATGAAGTTTTGGAGATGACTAAAAGAAAGAAATGACTACATGGAGGAAATCATATGGCTAGATAAAACACCACAGGAAATAGAAGAGAATCTGGACAGGTTGTGTAAAGACGATAGTCAACTTAAATTAGTGAACATCTTATTTTTTAATTTTTTTTTAAGTCAAGGTCTAGTTCAGGTTGGTCTTGAGCTTGCTCTGTAGCCAAAGATGACCCTGAACTCTGGATCTTGCTACCCCCTCATGGTACCAGGACTGTGGACACATGCCACCATAACTGAGCTATATATATTTTACATTGAAAATACGTGAGAAACACTTAGAGAGTGTGATTGGAGGCTGTGATGAGGAGAACGACCAAGAATAAGTGTTTAGGTTAGGTTCTGTAGAGTCATAAACCAGGATGATGGGAAACAGCTTGGATACCTAGGGAAAGAGTCTTATGTGGTTCAAGCTGGAGTGAACCAGGACCCAAAAAGTAGAAGAAAAAGCAATAGAAGAATCTATAGCATTTGACATGTATTTAATAGAAGCCGTCCTGGAGTTACAGCTAAGAGTTGCCTTTGTTTGGGATTTTAGGGAATAGGAAGATAACATAATCAATCAGGAACCTCCTGAGGTGGTTAGGAGAATCCAATCTTTTTTTTTTTTTTTTAATCTAGGCATATTAAACTAGACTTACTGGCGATCTGCCCATGTGGAATTGCTTGATGGGTGGCTGGGAATTCTTTGGGAGCTCTCTTAAGAGACAGCAGTAAGTGTAAAAGTAGGCCTAATCTACCTTGAAGCTGAGAGAACACATGATATCAAAAGAAATGAAGAGCTAAATAGAAATATCATCCCCAGTATGCAGACCGTCTGAGTTAAACAGAACAAGGCTGTTGGATTTGCCGGAGGGCAGGCAGCCTGGTCTATTAAGAGAACTGCCCTAGCTCCCTGGTGTTAGTTTGTTCAGGTGGCACTGGAGGTGCAGATGGTGGCCCTTTGGGTTTGAAGGGAGTGAAGATGCCTGTGCCACAGGGATGCTATAGGGGATAGGGGACCGCTGGGATGAAGATGGAGCCTGTGGCTGCTCTAACTCATTTACTCCTACTCAACTGGATTAGGGGTATGTGTTCACTGTCAGTTGGAACTCAGAGTAACTGTTGTCCATCTGAGACCAAAAGCCAGTGAGTGGTGGATGGAGGCATAAGGTTGGCTTCAGGACCTGTAGGCTCCTCCAGTCGGCTGTGTTTTCCCAGGGCAGAGTACAGAGAGGGAAGCTGACACCCTAGGAAAGAGCAAGGAGGCATCTATCACCACACGTGCTCTGAATGTTGACAGACACGAACCTGATTGCTAAGCTGAGCTCCTTCTTAGTCATTAAATAGAGGAAGCAACTTGGCAAAAGTATCAATGAGGTAATGTGGTCCAGGGTTCCAAAAATCAGCCAGGTGTGTATTCCAAAACTATGTTCATCACTCTTTTCAGCTCAAACAATTCCAGAATTACTTTTTTACATATCAAATTAAAGCTTTTCTTATGCCAGCATACAAACACATACATATTTGGGTAGTATGTGCATCATATACATTTTTTTCTGGGGCCGGGCAGTGGTGGCGCACGCCTTTAATCCCAGCACTCAGGAGGCGGATTTCTGAGTTTGAGGCTAGTCTGGTCTACAGAGTAAGTTCTAGAACAGTCAGGGCTACACAGAGAAACTCCGTCTTGAAAAAAAAAATTTTTTTTTTCTGGTTTTGGTTTTAGTTTTTTTTTTTGAGGCAGGGTCTCACTATGTAGCTGTGGCTTTCCAGGAACTACATTAGCCAGGCCATCCTCAAATTCAGAGATTCACCTGCTTTTGCCTCCCAAGTGCTGGGATCAAAAGCATGCACCACCAGACCTGGCTTAGAGTTTTGTTTTAAGACATAAGGATTATGAAACCTTACAGACATAATTAAGAAACATAAGTTTTAATTATAATTATGCTGAGTCTACAAAATGTTAATTTCTCTTTCAATCCTCTTTTAATGATATAATGAATAGCTAGCTATAGGAGCCATCAACAACAGCATATAATAAGAAAAGGAAAAAAAAAGTCTTATGAGAGGCATTTCAAAGACAGATTTATAGAGTATCAAATACCTGGGTTCTGTCACCCCGCTACAGTTTTCTACTTGCACTGCACACTTAAAAACACTGCCTGTTTCATAAATTTCTTGGTAATAGTTTCATAAGTCATGGTCCAATTGAGTCTCCAGTATTCCACCTTCTTGAGAGAATTTTAATTCTGAAATTCTTGAGGTCTTGGGAGCATTACCTAATGTGACCGAGTCTCTAAGTCAGCTCCTTGTCCCCTTTCAGTTGGTAGGACCCAGTGTCATTCTGGAGGTCTTGCCTAGGTCAGATTCTGCGCCGGAGCGGGAGCATGTCACCTCAGGAAGTGGCCCGTCCACCATTGTTTCCTTCTGCACACTTGGCTTTTCCCGGTCAACAACAGATATGTCACCCTCCTGCACCTGTGCCCATCTGAGGATCAATAAGTTCAGGTGCCTTTTGAGTCATTCTAGGGGTGTCCCAGACCTGTGGTTGGTGCGAGGTCTCACTGCTCTACCTCAGGTGTCTTCGCTGCAGCTTTTGTGCGATTTCCTTTCCATTTAAAAGTGCTCCAAACTCTCATTTTTTTTTTAATTGTCTTTTTTTTTTTGGATGGTCTCCGAACCCTTTTGAACTTCCTTCCCATTGCTTCCTTTAACACAGTAGCTCTACACTAAGTTAACTGTTTTACTATAGCATGTGCCTGCAAGGGCCATATAGTAATCTCCCCATAACATGTGTCAATATGTATTTATACACATGAGCACAGATGTATATGAATATGCATGAACATGTACACATATATATGACTATGTTGTATCATGGTTGGTTATGTTTCTTCTCTGGGGTGGGTTACATGATGCCAGGAGCCTGGTGTCACCCTGTAGGGTGGCCTGAGGTTTAGGTATTTTCACAGAAATTTGCAGTTTAATTGAATTTAATCCTAAGAGGCACTGTCGTGTCACGGTGCTGCTGTGCCGCTGTTCAAGGCAGAGCTTCAGAGAATTCCTTTAGAATCATCCTTTAGAGCTCTTTCGCTCTTCCGTCTAACAGGTTATTTCAGGGACATCTGCTCCACAATCTCAAAATGATATTACAAAAATTAGGCTTAACAGTGGTGGTGTAAAGTCCGTTATGAGAGGCTGGTGAGATAGTGCGACAGTTAGGAGCACTGGCTGCTCTTGCAGAGGGCCTGATCTCGTTCCCAGCATTCACGTGGCTGCTCACAACCATCTGTAACTCCACTTCTAGAGAACTTGACATCCTTTCTGGCCTCTGGCGGCAATAGGTCCACACATGGGGGTGCACAGACATACATCCAGGCCAAACACTGATACACGAAAGATAAAGATAAATAAGTCCTTGAAAGTTCCACTGCAGCACAGATGTTGCTATCCCTCATCACTTTGCAAGAAGAGGCATTGCTGTTTATCCTCCCCGACACACCAAGAGTGTCCCCCAATCTTCATCATAGCTTATAGATTTTTATACTCGTGACCCTCCTGTATACCAAAACAATTCTTCCATATCCAGGGCCACACCCAGGCCGTCCAGTTTTTCTTTCTGTCTGGGTTTAGATAGATTGGAAATCCGTAGCATCAAGATAATGGAGACCCATAGGCTCCCATCCCATGACAGTGTGTAGAAGACAGCTTCAGGTGCTTTCCTTGCGATTTCATCCGCTTGCAAGTTGATTTTCTACCCTTTGAGGGAGCAAGCAGCTACCGACATGGCTGGGTTCTTAAAGAAAAGCCTCACAGCCTTTGTTTACGCAGACAGCACCCAGGGCCTGGCACGTTGCTGACCTGGCTCAAGTCTGTCAGGGTGGTAGAGGTGCAGAGATGCTGCAAGAGCCTAATCTGCCAGTGAAATGATAGAATCAGTCTTTTCATTCCCTTGTCAGACATGAAAATGAAAGAAGGCTACAGAGGCCATCAAAGAGGAGCAGAGCTTGATTTTCTAATTTGATTTTTGCTTTCGGAGGAAGATTCGGGAAGGGCAGTCAGTGATTGAAATTGCAGCCTGCGTGCTAGGCAACCCAATAATTTTTGCTAAGAGAAGATGGATTGATCTTGGCTAATGACCCAGGCCTTTCCAAGCTCACTTATTCATTGTATCCGTTGTCAGTGACTAGAAAGAAGATGGAAGAAAAGATACTGGCTACTCACCTGCTGATTTTGTTTCAGGCTCCTGGTTTCAAAAACAAGCGCTCCGATTTGCACTGTTGCCGAGAATATTAAATACATGTGCATTTCATGATCAATTTGTTGCACTGTATCTTTATGTTGCTTCTTTATGTTAGTTCTTTTGGCATGTTTTCCAAAATAATTAAAACATTTATTTATTAAATTTTTTATGTACACAGGAGTTTGCCTGCATGTGTGTATGTGACTAGAGTCTGTGGAGGCCAGAAAAGGGCGTTAGATCCTTGAACTGGAGTTATAGATTGTTGTAAGCCACCATGTAGGCACTGGGAACTGCAAAACCAGCCAGCGCTCATAGCTGCTAAGCCATCTCTCCAGCCCTGACATGTTTACTTTATAGCAAGCTCTTGTTAAGAATGGGGGCTCTACGGGCGGCGGTCGTGCACACCTTTAATCCCAGCACTTGGGAGGCAGGGGCAGGAGGATTTCTGAGTTCGAGGCCAGCCTGGTCTACAAAGTGAGTTCCAGGACAGCCAGGGCTACACAGAGAAACCCTGTCTCGGAAAAAGAAAAAAAAAGAAAGAAAGAAAAAAAAAAGAATGGGGGCTCTAAACTGCTTACTAAGGCACAGTGCACATGGACCACACTCTTTCCATGGAATCCCTGGAATGGGCTATGTCAGCTCTGGAGGCCATTCACAGTCTCCTGAGAACACCTGCAGAATTCTGAATGGGACAACTTAGGGTTTCGGACAGTGTCTTAGTCCCTGCTCGATTGCTGTGAAGAGACCTGTGAAGATGATCAGCTCTTAGAAAGGAAAGCTTTAATTGGGGCTGGCCTGTACTTTCAGAGGCTTAGTCTGTTATCGGCATGGTGCTGGAGTAGTTAAATCTTAATCTGTAGGCAGAAAGAGAAGTGTGGGAGGAGGGAGAGAGACTGGGTTTGGCATAGGCTATTGAACCCTCAAAGCCCACACCCGCAGTGACACGCCTCCTCCAACAAGGGAACACCTACTCCAACAAGGCCACACCTCCTAACCTCAAATAGTGTAGGTCCCTTAGACTAAGCATTCAGATATATGAGCCTATGTGGGCCATTCTTCTTCAAACCACCACAGCCAGCATTGTGGGGGTTTTGCTGTACCCAACTTCAGGACGAGACTTCGTCTTCAGTTGTATTCCCACAGGTGCCACCTCTGTCCCTGCAGTGAAGCATCCCTAACTTCCCTGAGGACGTGGGTGGAGGGAATGGAAGGAGTGTCCACAGCTCCGTCAGATGCTGCTTCAAAACAGTTGTTCAGCCAGCCCTCCCCCAGCCCACACTGAGACAAGGTCTCCAGCATGCCAGACTGGCTTTGAGCTCCACATGTAGGCAGAAGTAACCTTGAACTCCTGATCCTCCTGCCTCCACTTCTGAAGTACAAGAACTTGAGTATGCATCACCTGATTTATGTGGATTTGGAAATTGAATCCTGAGTGTGGTGCCATGGTGGGCCAGCATTGAACTGCAACCCCCTTTTTTTCACTATAGCCATCCATCCTTTCAGAATACTCCAGCTCTCCAAGTTCTGAGCCTTTCAGGAACCTCAAAACATCAGCCGGGGTACTTTTGCTTCACTTTCTGGCTTTGCTCAAATGATGTTTTTCTTTTTCTCCTCAGTCATTTCTATCTGAAATCTCAGTCCCGTCTCACCCTCCTGTCCCTCCTGTACAGACCCCTGCCACCCTCTCGGTTTGTGGGTATGTGAGGGTAGGGACCACTTTCCAGTTGGCTAACTTTTTTTCTCCAGAGTGCTGTGTACTCTGAGGGTCTCTGGATGGGTGGCTGGAGACCTAGGGCTGGAACACAAATCTGGCTTCCCTCTTGCCTACCCAGGGAGAAATCATCATTCAGTGAGATGTTATCTGCTCCTGACTCGTTTTACCTTCTCTTTTGTTCTCTTTATAGCTTTTGAATCTCTTTGAAGGTTACTTTGGGTACTATCTTAGTGGTTTAGAAGCAAGCTAGAATGTGAAGGATTATGAGCCTTCCTTAGAACTGTTAATTTTTATAATAAGGAAATATGTGGGTTGGGAGACGGCTCAGTGGTTAAGAACATTTCCGTTCCCAGCACCAAATGGTAGCCCACAACCATTTGGAATTCCAGTTTCAAAGGATCTGATGCCATCTTCTGACTTATGTGGGCACACAGAAATGCATGACGTCAAAATTTTCATACACATAAAATAAAAAACAAATAATTTTTAAAAATCATGAAAGAGTAGAAATATTCTAAAAGAGGAAAGTAGAATTTTTTTTTTTTCCCATGAAACACTGTCTTGTGGAGCCCAGACTGGTGTGAGTCTACAGTCTACTATGGAGCTGAGACTACCTTGAGCCATGGAGCCTTCTGTCTCCCTACCAGAGGATCATAGGCTTGCACACCACACTTGGTGCCAGCCTGTCATGTCTCATGTCTATCAACCAACCATCTGATTGATACTCACCACCTGAAACGCATGTGCACGTTCACACATGCATACACTTGATCTTAACCCAGTAACCACAAAGCCATCTTTCGTATCTCTCCTGTTGTGCCTACTTACTATATGAAGGAAACCTCAGCATGGGTCTTCATAAATACACAGGAGGAAGTAATACACATAGAGTTCAGTGCTCTCAGGGGTTTCAGATCCTGTCTGCCACATGTAAAAGGAGAATATTTTATAACTGAGGTAAATAGACTTGTGATTCTATTTCGACAAGAATTAATCATCAATGCGGGAGGAACACTCAAGCCAACTAGAGAGTCTTCAGAAATGAATGTATTTCTAAGTGCAGTCACCCTCAGCTGATTGAATGGTGTCTCCCCACTTGGGTAAGGGTAAGACTTCCTGCTTCAGCTCACTGATTGAAACTGTAGTCTCTTTTAGAAACACCCTTTCCAGTATACCCAGAAAAGATGTTTTGTCTAATGCCTTGGCATTCTCTTGATGCCAAGGTCAAGTTAGCACTCACATTAGCATTCACAACTAAATCCTGATGATACATCTCCATAGTGTAATCTCAGAGAGTACTAAGTTTTTGTTCTCAATGCCTTCCTGGGGTTGTACTTATATACTGATATGATTCTTTAATTAATGCATTCTCTCTCCTCCTCTCCCTCTCTCCCTCTCCCTCCCTCCCTCACCTCTCCCTCTTCTTCTCCTTCTCCCTCCCCCCCTCGTGTGTGTGTGTGTGTGTGTGTGTGTGTGTGTGTGTGTGTGTCTTTACTGGGGAAGGAACCAGGATCTCATGAGTGCAAGGCACACACTCTACCATTAAACTACATTCCCAGCCTGCCTGTGCTCTTAAGGTCATTGAAGGCAGGAACTCCTTGTTTCCCCCAATGCATCAAAGTGTGTTGCTCTTAAAACTCCAGGGCTAAAACATGAACATTGCATACAGTGCGAACAAAGCAAGACAGGATAATAGAGAAAAAGCACCTTACTAGCAGCTATACCACGGAGGAAAATGATCCCCTTTGCTTCAACTCTGGGATCCCCGGGGGTGGGGATGGGGTGCTAGTCACAGAGCTGGAGCATACTGTTCTCTTTTGGTGGTGCTGGGCATCCAGGGATGTGTATGTGGGAAGTACACATTCCACACCATAGAGCTATATCCCCAACTGTGGAGCTATATCCCCAAATCCATGTAAAACCCTTTTATATATGAGATTAGCCTCTTGTATACTAAGGGCATGGGTCTAAATATATAAAATAAACATTACTGGAATCCAGAAAATTTTTTTATTGGGTAGAAAACTCCTATCTAAATGTTCAAATAAATTCAACATTAAGATATTCCTTTCTGTTGCTTAGCAATTCTATGTACCCTTACTACATTCTTCTGTTTGGAGGTTTTGTTGTTGTTGTCCTTGAATAGCAGAATAAGCTGTAGACTTCATTCATTTTAGTTTACTTATCCTTTTATAACTTTTTGCTTCTCACTGCATTTATGCAGTATTCTGAAACCATCAACTATCTTTTACATTTTAAGAGACTGGAACCTTTGCTGACTCTCACAGCCAGAGTTAAAAACCATTTCAGGTCACTTAAGACTTAAGACTGCTGTCCTACTGTGTACTCAGCCTGTTTGTTTAACCTGCCTTGAGGAGAACAGTATAACAGCCAACCTTACTTGCTTTGGGTTTCTCGTGTAATCAGCTTTTACACCCTAAGCTAGTGCCTAGCTGTAATCTTCAACTTTGTACTCTTCTGTGCCCCTGACCCATGTGTGTCCTGATAATCATTTGTTGGAAACAGCAAGTAGGCATAAGCCAGCCTTATAAATGAATACCCACCGTAAGCATTGAACACGACCTACGGCTGTTGCTTGGTGAACAGGGATATCTATAATGCTGTCTGTTATTTCGGGCAATTGGGGTCAGTTGGAGTCAGAACCTTAATCCCTTGTAAAACTCTGTTAAAGACTTCTGTAGAGTCTCCCTCTTCCCTTCCTCATGTGATGCTTTCTGATCCGTTCAATAAGTACCAAGTGGAGCCCTTTGTTAAGAACACTCACAATCATACACAGATACAACAGAACACAGACACACAGGGACAAATGTAGAGTCACGAGACAGCCCTCAGGCGGGCAGATTCACTTAGACAAGGGGCAGACTGGGATGATGGAAGGCACAGGGATGGAAAAGAAGAGAATTCAAATCTGGGTACATTGGTGGTCAGATGACAGCAAGAGGGAGTCCTTTGATTTCTTCAGTGTGACACCGATACATTATTGGAGACTGAGTTTGTTAATGTGTTCAATAATGCGTGTGGTTGTCAAGGTACAGACAATTTAACAAATCCGATCTCTAAGATTTATTGTTTTCATTTCATTGACATGTGTCTGTGTGTAGGCTTGCGTGTGTGAGTGTAGGTGCTCATAGAGGCCAGAGACATCCTCTGGAGGGAGAGTTACAGGAGGCTCGGTCATCTGTAATGTTCACTCTGGCCCCTGTGGGCACCTGTGCTCATCTGTGCAGACACATGATTAAAGCAAAATAAATATGCTTTTTAAAAAGAGTTCATGTACAAAATACCTGTGCCTCTGTCAGTCCTCTGTGAACAGGGAGTTGTACACTGAGGAGAAGTGACTTAGCAGCGTGTGCAAACCTAAGGAATGATGCGGTGGGATAAGCTCACTTTCTAGAGCAGTGGTTCTCAGGCAGCCTACCCACTCCCATCTCCTCTAAACAATTTTAGAGAGAAAGAGAACAGGAAAATCCCCTTCCCCCATCTTAAAGTAGCTTATTTCTGAAAACAATATTATGTATTTGTTTGGTTTTTCAAATGAGGAAAGCAAAGCCCAAAGATCTTGAGTCCTCCAGCTGGCTTCCAGATCAAGCCTCCTGGCCTCATAGGCCAGGCCACCTCGTAAGAGGATGCTATTCATAAACACTTAGGTTCCCCATAACCCACACTAGCCTGGAACCAGTGTCTGTCTGATCTGTCCGTCCATCCATCCGTCTGTCATCCGTCCATCCATCCATCCATCCATCTGTCTACACACACACACACGCACACGCACACGCACACACAGTCCAGGTTGGCTCCAAACTCCCTCCAGCTTCAGTTTTCCCAGTGGTAGATTACAGGCATGAGCTGCCCCATCTATACTTCCTTGCCTTCTTGTTTCTCTCTACCTTTCTGTCTCTCTCTGTCTCTGCCCTTGTTTCTCTGTCTGTCTCTGTCTCTCTCTTTCTCTGGTACTGGTACCCAGGGCCTCACATGTAGTTGTTCTAGCACACTCTGCTGTACCCCCAACTTTGTCAGCACTGGTTAAACAAAACGAGCAAACTAATGAAAGCATTCTAACAACGTTCTGAACCTGAATTTAAATAGGCCTTTTGTTGAACTTTAATTTCTTAATCTAAGAGTAGTTGTCAGCAAAGCCATTTTGTGTAGAGAGTGGCTGGGAAGCCCCTGCATGGGAGCACTTTGAAGCCTATGTTTCAGGGAGGGCAAGGTGGAGGCTTACCTTTCTTGAAAGCAACCTAGAAAAAAAGTGGAACAAAAGCGAAATGAGCTGTAAGTCTACACTGCTGATCACGTGGCAGTCCTCTGGTGTTCTCTATTTAAGCTGTATTTTCATCATTGTCGTTATTACAGGAAAAGCTGTTATCCAGATCTCTTCAGAGGGGTGAAGATCTGCAGTTTGACCAGGTACTGTAATTTGGAGGAACAGTCTTTTTTTGAAGAACTATGTCTGTCCTAATAATCTAGTTCACACATGTGTCCACCATTGAGAAAGCCCTCCGTCTTGTGGAATGATCCTGTATATCCCTATATGGTAGATCCTTTCTCATGGAGCAGTGAGCTTGCTTAATGTT
>NW_022196905.1:65865825-65936557 GCF_008632895.1 Mastomys coucha | reverse complement strand
GCTTTGGAAAGTTTCCCCAGGAAGCTAACCAAATTCCTTTATCTCATCCTATGGCCTATGTACCAGTTTGTTTCTACTACTCGTTCATTCATTCATTCATTTATCCATTCATTCGTTCATTTGAGACAGGGTCTCACTGTGTAGGCCAGGTAGGCTTTGAACTCTCAGTGATCCAGCTGTCCCTGCTTTCCAAATGCACCACCGTTCCTAGTCCTAGAATCTAGAAATTTTATATTATGTTACCTTACTGTTTAACAATTTAACATTACTTTTAACTTTTAGCACATTTTCTCCTGTAGGAGTTTCTGGAAACCTGTATGTAGAATTTCAACATCTAAAGTCTGTTCCTTTGTTAATTTTTTTCCCTTTGCTGAGATTAAATGTTGGGTCACACAGCCTTGTATCATATCCATCTTATTACATAATGATTATTTAAAATAAACTGATATGTATGTGCCTGCTTATTCAAAATACTGTCTGTATATAATGGTGAACATGGCTGCCTTCCCAAATACTGTGTCTAGGAAAAGGAAGTGAATGTTCACATTAGATTAGCTGGTTAGATAAGGCAGATTGCGCAAGACTACTGGCTCATCAGAAGCTCGTCCTGCTGGATTGGACTTGTTTTTCTAAATCTTCATCACCAAGAGAGGGTTCTGCAATGGAGCACCAGCGTTTACATCCCATGGTCTAGGAACCAGTGTTCTGGGTGCACTGAGTGGGTAGACACTCCTCTACCAAAAAACCACAGGCAGGAAGGTAACTCCCAGTTACTCAGTTCTTTTCAAGGGGTTCTGCACTACAGAAGTCATGAGACCACTAGCATCTGGCTTCACCGGCGAGTGTACAATCAGGGATTGAACTCTGACTCAACGCCATTCTCAGGAAGTTTTCTTTTTTTTTTTTTTTTTTTTTTTTTTTTTTTTTTTTTTTTTTATATAAATTGTCATTTAAACCTGCAAGTGGGTGCTAGGTCATTTGCTCACAGAAAAATACATTGTGTTGTATGAATTGTTTTATTATGTGTTTAGCAGAGCGCACAATGCTTTATCCTTCTTTCCTAGATACTATATTTGAGGCACACTACTCATTTTCTTAAAGTGTAATTTTTAAATACAGTGAACAGTACAATTAAGATCTTGTTTTGAATTTCCAGTGTTACCAAGCATCTCTAACTAGAGTAATCAATAATAAATTGTGGCCAAGGAAATTAGAAATCACGAAGAAGCCTATAGGGCCTAAATAGCGAAACAGGGCTATGGAATTAATATTTTCTTTTCCTGGATAAACGTAATTTTGAAGATTATAAAGAGTATGAAACACCACAGAATTAATTTGATTTCTAGAAATGCCAATTTATCTTCATTAAAAGATACTTCCTGTGGTCACAGAACTGAACAAAGCCCTTGACAATTCTGCAGCCTGTGCATTTTAGATAAATCAACAAAGTTCCATGGAGCATTGACTATATGCTGTTTTAATTTTAGAGGCAGTGGGTTGGATCAGATATAGAAATGGCCTGGAGGAGAGAACATTTTCTTGGAATCCTTGATGATATATGACCATTGGGCTACTCATTATAGCTAGTCTAGGGAAGTTGGGTTTATTCAAAACAGGAATCAGTTGGTGTTTATCTTGAATTTGGTGTTAGTCAGCTTTCTGTGGCTATGACAAAGTACCTGAGGTAATTAACTTGGATGGGAGGAAGGTTTGCTGTGGCTCATGGTGCCAGAGGTTACAGTTTATGGTCACTTGATCCCACTGCGTCCTGCCTGTGGATGCACAGTACATGCTGGTAGTAGCTTGCTATGGCTAATAAGTAAAGAGAAACAGGAAGGAGCTAGACTCCCAGCATTCCTTTCAAGGGACTGTCCCCCAGGTGACCCTCTTCCTGCCAGGAGGCTCCACCTCTCAAAAGTACCGAAATCTCCAATACCAGCTCCAGGGGGACACACAAGACATCTAGGAACATTGTGGATACAAGCCAATGCGTTCAGACAGTATCAAGGATGCACTGCATCTTAAGAGTTCGTCACCCTTCACTTCCATCCATGTGTCACTGAAGTTTGTTTTCCACATGGCTCCACCATGTGGATGGTAGAGTAACTACAGTTCTTCTGTGTCACAGAGGAGCATGGCTGATGGAGCCTTTCCCCCACCCTCACATGGTGGGGACTCTCATCTGTCAGAAACTCGGTGACATTCTGGAGTCTTCCTCATTGAAGCATTGGCAAGCTGGTGGGGCGGGAATGGGGATGATTTGAAGGTGTCAGTAGGATGCTTACGAAACAAACCGAGGTTCACCCACATAGCTCACTGCTCTTCAGAGATAGCCACAGGTGTAATGAGAGGTGTAATAGACAGACTTGATGTTACACACACAAATAGCGTGTGTGTGTGTGTGTGTGTGTGTGTGTGTGTGTGTGCGCGTGCGTGCGTGCCAGAAGATCATAAGCTACTAACTAAAGTGAGTGGTTTGGGATGACATCTAATTGTGACTAAAGCTCAAGCTGATTTTATTCCATTACATGGCTAAAGCTTTGGCTCATCCTTTAGCCCTGAGACACATTTTTTTTTTTTAAAATCATTCAAGTTACCGTCTCTCTGCATTTCCATGGGGTGGCTGGTGGAGTGGGAGGTTGCTGCCTGCTGCCGTTTCTCGATACAACCGGCTGTCTTGCCTTTCAGTTGGTAAGCTCTATGAGCTCCGTAGCCGAGCACTGTCTCCCTTCCTTACTCCGAACCTTGTTTGACTGGTACCGACGCCAGAATGGAACTGATGACGAATCCTACGGGTACAGGCCTAGGTCTAGCACAAAGTCTAAGGGGTAAGTGGCTTATCTACTCGTCTTTCCTGGACGTGAGGCACTTGCGGTTGATGGGGTGACGGTGTTATCAAGTCAAGATTGTGTCACTTGGCTACCGGGCACGGATTACTTTATTTAGAGACAAGGTAGATAAGTTTATGCCCGTGTTTAGTAGTAAGAATGAAGGAGAGTTCATGCTTAAACTTTAATAATCAACTTTACCAGTTGAGGGTATCTGTCATAGGCGATTGCTTGAGGCTTAGCGGCTTAGTGCTATACTGCAATAAACTTCCATATGTAAAGTTCATATGTAAAGTTCCACCTTAGATGTGTGAGAAAGTTACCCTACGTTGTGTTTTTATCTAGAAAAGTTAGTCCTTTTATTTATTTCATAGCAATTTTTTTCAAAGCTACCAATGAAGACCATACTAGGTTTTCTAGAGGAAAATGGAAGTGCTTTTCTTGCTCTTGCCAATTCTTCTACATTAGGCTTATTTCTAGTAGACGGAACAGTGAAGTGTATATGATGTATGTATAAATAGCCAATCAACAGGACATGCGGTGCATGCGGTCGGGTACTGAAGCAAAGCCCCCATTGCAGTTGGTGCTAAGTACCCCCACTTCCAATCCTCACTCACTCTTCTCTGCTCACTCACGCACTCACACTCACACATAGTAAACCACACAAACCAACCACTATACAGTAGTCATTTTGGAACTTGGGAGTCACAGCACAGTTCTCATTTTGGCCTCTTGTTTCAGAGATGAGCAGCACCGTGAGAGAGATTACCTCCTGGAACGGCGAGATTTAGCTGTAGACTTCATTTTCTGTTTAGTTTTGGTAGAAGTTCTAAAGCAGGTAAGTGCCTCTGTATCTCCAAGCCTGCATCCCAACTGTCTCCCGAGCCTTCCTGTTTCGGGTCCATTACAGGACCCGAGGATGTTACCTGAGATTCTGGCCTACGAGGTGACCAGATCATTTAATTTAATTACATGTCTTTCCACTTCCTGGACTTGCCTGCTCTGAACTTGTCTGTCCCTAGTTATGTGAAGGTAAACCTTTTTTGCCTTCGCTTGCCATCCGAGATGCATGGTCATGTTCAGAAGAACTAGCTAAGTGGAATTGTGTCACCTAGGGACTTTGGTGCTCTCTGCCTGCCATTTGGCTACTTAATCCTTTCTGCTCTCTCTTCCTTTCCATGAGGTGGAGGTAAAGATGTAAATAGCACCGGAAGTGTCATTTGTTGAAAATGAATAAAGGCGTGCATGCATACACATACTTGTATGAATTTGAAGGATTTTTTTTTTAAGTTGGTAGTCTTTAAGAGATCATACATTATTAAAGGACCATCTGTGTATTTCTAGCTGTGGACTGTGGTTAGAGAAGAAAATTAGAAAATTAAAGATACCCACACGTTTCCCTTATGATGTGTTTGGATAGGAGTTTCATTTTTGTTACTTAGAATGGGATGTAAAAGAATAGCAAATGCCAAATCTAAAAGTAATTTGCAGTCGAGTTTGATTTAGTTAACATAATATATTCTTGGGATTATAATGTTTGTTTTTACAGTGTATGCGAACCAACAGTTGTTTGTAAAATAAAAATCATAACAAATCCATAAAAGAGATAAATGAGTTACTCGAAGGTCACAGGCACCTTAGTATACACGTTTTGTAAAGTTTTTTTTTTTGGTGGTGGTGTTTTTTTTAGTAGATCTGGGAAATCAGATTTCCTCTGTGATTTGACAGGGCAGATTAGGTTTCTCTGTGTTTTTGTTTTTTGGATTTTTCTTTGGCTTTGTTTTTTGAGTGTGGCCAGGATGCCAAGATGCTAAAACCAAAGTTGCTGGGGTGGGAGAGCTATGGGGAGAAAGCACGCTGGCGACCTTGACTGTCCCCTGTGGCTGACTGTGTGTGTCTCTGCTGTGCTGACACCTGTGTGCTGCCTTCTGTGGTCCTGTGATGGGCGGTACTGATCCACCTCTCCATGGTGGGCCCTTGGCAGGACCCTGAGCTCATGAGTTGTAGGGCAGTGGCCACACACTCCTTTCTTGGGTTCCCATCTTCCTGACTGAGAAATCGCAGCCTCCCCACCAGACTCTAGTGTCTAGTGATCTAGCTCACTGTAGATTTTCTCCTTTGCATCTCCTGCAGCTCTCCAGTTGGTCCCTGTCTTGTTGTTGTTGTTGTTGTTTTGGCTTTCCAGCCCGCAAGTCAGCTGTACTTAGTCTGGCTTCAGAGCTTGAACCAATGGCCAACCCATGTCGGGGGAGATGGGGCAGGTTATCCTCCGCTGCCAGTATCCTGCTGTCTCCCTCCCTTTTCTCAGAGTTGCAAGCCTCTTGCCTCAGCCTCTGTAATTCATACAGCCCTCTGAACACAGGACAACATCAGTACCAAGACATATAAGCCTTTTAGAAGTTTTTCTAGTCGGCTTTTTTTTTTTTTTTTTTTTTAAAGCCTTGCTACTGACTCGTAGCTCAGGAGACTCCGGTGTGAGACAAGGCGCTACCTCTGATAAGGATCCGGGTTCTGCTGCCCCATTGTTCCTCCCAGCAGCTCCCTCCCCTCATCCTTGACTCTCTGTCACCTCATTCTAGAGTTCAGTTGTACCCAAGCAAGCAGCAGTGAGTCACTGAGGGCACGTAGAAGCTTCTTCCAAAACTCACACTCAGTGGAGGTTTCTAAAATACAGTGTAACGAACTAACCCAATTTTCTTATGTCAAAATGACATAGAGCTTCATACATCTCCAGAGTAACTGGCTTAAAACATCTTGAGTTTGCCAGGACCTTTGGTTCTATCATGCGTAGTAGGTCCTCGTTAGGCTATGATTCTGTCCTGCTATAGCAGGTGTCCGTGGGGCACTAGAGTATCCATACACCGAGCTCATTGTCGAAGAGGAGTAAGCTACTCACATGACTTAGTCCCTGTCCTTAGAGTATCAGTGATCTCTCCCTGGGTAATGGTTATGCGCTCGCTACTATTTCCCCATGCACGAAGGCTTCTGCAATCTCTGAGCCAGCTGATCATGGTCACTGTTGGGTGGTGGCCAAGGCACATACTAATGTCCCAGCTGTCTGTCCTGTTTGCCAAGGAACTCAGGCTGTGTTGCTTGCCACTAGCCTTTTGTCCTCTGTGTAAAAGAGTAGGCATAATCTACTTTTGTTGCATCACGAGACCTGAACTCAGTAGTACTTGGCTAGTGGGAGATTCCCAGGCAGGGCTCTCCACTGTCTTCATGTTATAGATGAAGAAAAGCCTCGGTGACAGCCATGCGGTAGTTCTCGTTTTTTAAATTTGCAAGTTCTCCTTTTAATAGTAAGAAGTTTTTTGTTTTTTGTTTTTTTGTTGCTTTTTTTTTTGTTTTGTTTTTTGGGGTGGGGTGTTTCCAGACAGGGTTTCTCTGTGTAGCTCTGGCTGTCACTCTGTACACCAGGGTGTCTGCAAACTCAGAAATCCGCCTGCCTCTGCCTCCCAAGTGCTGGGATTAAAGGCGTGCACCACCACTGCCCAGCTAGAAGTTATTATTTTTACTGTATGAAATTAAGTGAAAATTGGCCAGTCTCTTTTCAAATTAAAATTTTCCTTGTAACAAGTTAGTATAAAAATTGACTTAATTTAAAAATGAAATTAAATGGTATTAATTCACCAATGGAACAAACCTGACTCAAGATTTTAAAAATGTATTAAAGAAAAGCAGATAGAAGGGCTGGGTAGATGACTCAGTGACTGGGTAGATGGCTCAGTGGGCAAAGTGCCTGCTGTGTAGCCATGAGGAGCTGAGTTCAGATCCCCAGGATCCCTGGGGACAAGCCCCTGTAACGCTCGTCCCACACCTCGGGTATGAGGCCGGAGAAGCCTTGGAGCTCGCCAGCCTGTCAATCTAGTAGAACTGATACATCCAAGTTGGCTGAGGGACCTGTCTCAATAAGAATGTTGGAGAGATCAAGGAAGCTATCTCCCATGAGCAGGTACACAGCCCCCACCAACACACACATGCACCAAGCACACACACCACACAGTAATAGTGATGATAATTTTAAAAAACGTAGATATACCCCAGTCTTAACGTCCAAGCTCCATGAACACACACATAAAAAAGAACAGGGTGTGGCTTAGGCTGGGGTGTTGTCACCAGGGCTTTTGGATGCCGGTAGAATCACGTTTCCCCGGCACACTGGCATTTAGAAGGTCCGGGATACTTTGGGTCTTACACAGAGTTTTAGGTGTTCACTGAGGCAGTGAGCCAGGTGAGAAACCCTGCTGTAGGCAGATGCTGGGCAACTTGAGATACACAGGATGCACAGAAGCACGTGAGATGCTTGTGGCACGTGGCTTGCCATGCTGGAGAAGGCAGGGTGGGTTTGCGCTCTTTTCTGCTTGTGTCACACCGTATGTCACTGTGAGGAAATGAACACGGTCACCTTCGTCAGGAGTAAGCCTTGTGAGTACTCCTGTCTCAGTGTGATTTTGTGGTAAGACATGACAAGAAGAAAAAATTTCACAAGCTAACCACTGGAGTAAACTGTGGGCATTGTGTGGTGCCCACTGCATCCACCCTTCTGGAATGTTCAAGGGGAACCAAAATCGTTACTGATAACCACAGCAACAGCAGCCATCAGTTGGGGAAACTTGATCCTGTTACCCACACGAGTAGAACTCTTTTCTGTCTGAGCCAGTAGATTCCACTCCAGGTTCTGGCCACTTTTCCACATTGTTTTCACTCTTTGGTTTTTACGAGACAGGGTTTCTCTGTTTCGCCTTGGCTGTCCTGGAACTCGCTCTGTAGACCAGGCTGGCCTCAAACTCAGAAATCCACCTGCCTCTGCCTCCCAAGTGCTAGAATTAAAGGCGTGTGCCACCACCGCCTGGCCTGTTTCCAGTCTTGAAATGAGTAGCGAGGAATGGTTGTGACCAGGCTCAGCTCTGGAAGTAAAATCCTAGAGGTGCGGTCTCCTGCCGTAAACTTCTATGCAGTCTTTGTCCATTCTTCCTGCGTCCGTCTTTGTCTTCTGGCTTTAAGTAAGAACAGACCAGGTATTCTGTCCACATTTGCTTCATTGTTTAAATAGTTTTTGTATTTTAGAAACTGGGGACATAGAATATTCTAGAGAAACCCCAACTCCACAAGTTCATGTATAAAGCCTGTCGTAATGGAAGTGAATGGTACAATCATGCGAGACACTGTTGCAGAAGGCACGTTTAAAATGCTGATCTCGGTGGGTCTAGGGTAGGGTGACAGAGAACTCTGAGTGGCCAGGCGCTGTCCTGGCTGAGAATTTTGGAGTATCTATCACAAACACGGAGTATCTGGGAGATGTCATAGGTTTAGGGTACCTTGCGTTTCACACCACACATCACTGTGAGGAGATTGGTGTGAGAAAAACCACAGCAGTTTACCACAGGAGGTGCCTCCCCTTCCCTCCAAGTCAAGTCCCTCAAAATGTAGTCACATTATTTTGAGGTCACAGATACTTGGGTCTGGCCTGCCCCATGACCATTGTGAGTGGTGAGTCGGGCCTATCATCCAAGCACATGTTGTTTTGTAGCCAGGTTTGCTTTGTTACCTCTCTGCAGATGTCTACTCCAGTCAGAAAATGGGGTTAGTGTCCTGACGGACCGAGACTTACATGACATGTGGCCTACAGAGGAAGCGGAAACTCAAGTTTTTACATAGCAAGAAGAGAAACTTGCATAGTGTCACTTGGTGACACTGTCCCACCATCATAACAGCTCCCCCTCTTCATTGAGCCTCAGCAACTGTTTGCCTCAGAGACTTAAAATTGGCTCTGTAGACTTTTAACCCCACCCCCACCCCCACACACAGGAGAAGGGTGTGGAGAGCATCCCTGGATACTCATCTGAGAGCCAAGCCTCTCCCTCCACAGATGCCAGTGGCCTGGTGGTTCTGAGAGGCCCTAGAATGTAGAGAAGACAGAAAGTGGGCATCTGTGCAGCTATGTGGACGTCACCATCCACGTTCACTGTAGTAATACAATTCTAACATATAGGTACTTTCAAAGATTTTACAAAAATTGGAAGCTTCTGTGGTTTTCTTTCTCTTCATGTTAGACCTCTGGTCCCTGGAATGGGATAAATCATGATTCTGCTTCAGATAGACAGTTAACATTGATGTCTGTGTGGGTGTCTGTGTGTGCTGGTTTTAAATGTCTGTTTACATGTGAGCCTACTGCTGAGTTTGCAAACTCTGATTTAAACCTAATTACATGGGTTTGAAGTCCTGTCCCTTACTGCCTTCCTTCTTGACTATTCTGCTAATTTTTATAATAGTTTTTAATTTAAAAAAAATTGTGTTGTGTATGTATTTCAATAATAGTGTTTCTCTTGATTTTGAATGTTCCTTTACTCTAATAATATTGTTTGTTATCATCTAGTCCTTACCTTTGCACTCATAATTAGCTATTGAGATCAGCCAGTGTAACTGTTGCGTATTTTTAGGCATGTAATTGTCACTATGGAAATGTGAGATGGCTCAGGGGTTAAGTGCTCTTACTGCTCTTGGAGTGGATCCACGCCGGATTCCCAGCACCGATGCTGGGCAGCTCACAACTGCCTGGAACTCCAGCTCCAGGGGTCCCTACCCTGCTGACATCCATGGGCATCTACAGTCACATGCACTCACCCACATACATACACATAACTGAAAAGAATATAAATAAATCTCTTTCCAAAGCAGAGGAAGTGTTTCATTCTGTTGTAGTTTTAGTAACGGGAGACCTACAAATTAAATTGATGAAAGACAGATTGACAGGTAAAAGGACCTTCTGTGTCCGCACGTGGAGGCCTTTATAAGAGAGAAATGGAGGTAGAGAAAGGGAGACCATTTTTACCAAGAGTAATTGACTTGTAAAAGAGATGGATTTCGGATTTCTAGAGGCGGTACAGTATAGGAGAGTAAATATACACAGGAGAACATTAGTGTCCGCTAACAGCTATTTAATAAGACCTATTTATACAGCCCCATCTCTGTACTGACATCCTGTCTCCCATAATAATGTGTCTTCTTCCTGATTTGGAAGGCTTTAATACCTCGTCAGGGGTGAAATCCTCCAGAGAGTGACACTCACACCCTGGTTGTAGACAGCTCAGAAGAGAGAGCTTTACATCGCTTTACATCTGTCTCTCATCTGCCTCGAGTTTAAAATAACCTGCATCTCACAATGCAATGAGTGGGTAGCATGCTATGATGCCTTTACTTGCATATGTGCAGTGTGGAAAGTGCCACCAGCCCCACCAGCGGGGCATAGGAAGCCTTGTTACTAACATTATCTTTCCAAGTTGCTCTTGTCGGACTTCATGCTCCGGCCCCCCTCAGGTGTAAACTAACAGCGTGTGCATTTTCCTTGAATTACTTCTAAAATGTTTATTGCCTCAGGAATAGATTATTGATAGCATTGAAAGGATGAGACTACTCATAAAAGTTTACTGGGCTCCTTAAGCCTTCCTGACATGATGTTTTTTTCTTTAAATTCTAGATTCCTGTTCACCCTGTGCCCGACCCCTTAGTTCACGAGGTTCTAAACCTAGCTTTTAAGCACTTTAAACACAAGGAAGGGTAAGTGTTAACTAACTTCAGTTTGCTGCTTTTCTGCAGTGCAGATTCAGGCTGTTTAAGTAAAAATGGAAAATTCTCTCACCCCTCCTATGTCTGGCTGTCTTAAGGTTGCTATGTAGACTAGACTGGGCTTGAACTCTTGATCCGTTTGCCTTGGAGTCCCCAAGGCTGGAATGGCAAGCTTGCATACCATACCTGGCTCCCAAGTCTGGATCTTATAATGAGTTCAGAGCAATCATCTCCCACTTGATTTTAGTCTTTCCCAAATATGGGAAAAATTTTGTAAAAAAAAAAAAAATAATTGATGGCACTGTGGATTGGATTCATAAGATCGAGGAAGTTAAATTTCATGGCCACTTAAAATGTATACAGAAGGAAATTCATGGAGTTTTTAATCCTACAAGTAAGTGTTCAGCCAAGATGTTATAAAACTCTGATAAGGAATTTTATTGTTGATTTCCTTCTTTTTCTTCTTCTTTCTGGTTCTGTTTTGTTTTTCACTTTGCTTTGGAGACAGGTTTTCACTCTGAAGCTCAGGATGGCCTGGACCTCAACTATATTGTTCGTGTTAGCCCCATACTGCTTGTCATCCCCCTGCCTCAGCTTCCCAGGGCCTAGGGTTACAGGTGTAAGCCACCACACCCAGCTTTCTGATAAGGAATTTCAGTCATATAGAGAGAAAACACTTACTAAAACACCACGTCCGTTCTGTTGTTTCAGATATTCAGGGACCAACACGGGGAACGTGCACATCATTGCGGATTTATACGCAGAGGTGATCGGTGTGCTCGCCCAGTCCAAGTAAGCAGTGGAAACCATTGTCTGTGCTTTGGAGTGAATTGTTCCTGATAGAGCCACACTGATGACTTCACACCTGCCCTTTTGGTACCCAAATTGTCATGAGGCTTGGTGGCAGCCTTGCTTAGTCTCCTGAGCGATACAGCCTGCATTTATTCATTTCTGGCCTTTGTATACATCTGAATCAAGTCAGAAGTTGTCCAGAAGAGTCCTAACATTACTTCAATCCCAATTCAAGAATTCTGTGAAAAAGAAAACAAAATTAACAACTGTTCATTTAGAGCTTTGAGCAAAGCTAATTAATTTTATTGCTTTCTAGTTGAGTGCTTTTATTTCCTAGGCTGTACTAAAGTGAATTCTAATCATCTTGTATTAATACAAAATCGTTTTTAGTAGCTCGGAAAGATACCAAGGAAGGAAGGGAGGATAAAAGAGGCTGGATTAGTCCAGTGCAAACACTCGCTTCAGGAGCTGCAGTCACAGGGCGGTACTGAACCGGCTCCTGTGGACTGGCACTTCAGGCTCTGTGCTTGCTCCTCCAACTGGAAGTGTCTGCGTTTGCTCTTGTTGCTCCTGGGAAATGTGTTAGGAGAGTAGTATCAGTTTATGTGTTTAATTGGATGAGTTTTTAAGAGTCTTTGGTCCTGAATCCCCACATAGCAACCACTGTAAATTCTTAAGAAGGCAAGCTTAATTGTCATCAGTGTGTAAAGCCATTTGTAATATCCAGTAATATATATTATTTAGTACATTTTAATTTTAATTTTTACTAGAGAACCTTTGTATAGGTCATGCCATAAGACTTTAGAACATAGTTTCAAGTATTTTAAGTGATCAACACCTTCCCTGCCCCATCCCCTGCCAAAATAGAACCTAAATGTTGCGTTCCACTTAGTCCACAATGACTCCTCAACTCAGGTGAAGAGACACAAAATCATAGGTATAAGGAATGATTGCTTTGTCTTTACATTCATAATTCCTGGAGTTTATAAAAATAAAAATGTGTCTCGGTCTTAGAAACATCTACCAAATTCTAAATAATACACTGGCAAGCTAGATGAGGGAAAATGCTAAGTTACTGGCCAAGGTAACCCTGTGTGTCAGGGGTGATCTAAATATTTGGCTGGGGAATTTATGGTAGCAGCCTCACTCAAATGAGTTGTGAGAGAAGGAAACGCAGCACTGTGGAGCCGCACTGAAGGGTCTCCACTTATGTGCGTAAGGAACATGGAGGAGTGTGAAGGGATTCACACCACATGAGACTCACACCCACGGTGTTCCCACTGAGGGGGACGAGGCCCAGGGAGGGAGGCCTGTCAACGAAGGCAGAATCTGGTCTAGAACAATTCTGATTGTAGTGATTTAAATTCAATCTCTGATCATCGTTCCTATGGATTTTTTGGCTGTTGTATTTTGTTTAGTTTTGTTTTTGAGGCAGGGTGTCACTGTTATAGTAGCCTAGGTTGACCTAGAACTTGCTGCACAGTCTAGATTGGCCTCAGACTCTCGCCAAAGCTCCCATCCCAGCCTCTGATTCTATCCATGTACCAGAGTGCTTGGCTTTAGAGACCTGTTTTCAATATAACCAAAGAAATATCAGTCACACAGGTTGTAGATTTAAACTCAGGATTGTGCTCACATTTCACAAACCTTCTGATCAAGTGATCCTAGTGACATAGGGAGAATAGATCCTTTCATCTGTGTTTCTGCACATGGGACACTAATTTTCAGTTATAATCAATACCCTACAATTGATTGGTCTCTTTGAATTAATTTGTAGTCCCTGATCAATTCCCCTATGTAACTGTCATAGGAAACTTAGAAAAGGGCTTTAAATTTTGGAGACAATCTTATTCATACAATGATACTTTGTGAGGACATTATTTAGTGCTGTTTTATTGTTAGCAATAAACAGCCATGACATAAAATATCCTCTATGATTTCTTCTCTCAGAGCCACTGGCTTTAAAATAAGCCTAGAGTACATTAGTATAGTCACATCCTACTGGGAGAGTTTCTCTGGTCACTTCAAGGAGGGCAGAGAATGGAGGTGTATAAGTCCTTCGAGATATATATCCCTTGATCTCACCTTAAAGATCACGTGGGTAGTTAGTGGTTTGTTTGTTTTATTCAAGTCCATGATATCTCTGTGTACATTAAAGGTTCCAGGCCGTGAGGAAGAAGTTCGTGACTGAGCTGAAAGAGCTGCGGCAGAAGGAGCAGAGTCCGCACGTGGTCCAGAGCGTCATCAGCCTAATCATGGGGATGAAGTTCTTCCGAGTGAAGATGTACCCCGTGGAAGACTTCGAAGCATCCTTTCAGTTCATGCAGGTGACAGTCATCTTCAGGGCTGGCAGTTACAGTTAGCCCCAAACTATCTGTTCGCATTCCTTTTCAGGCCAGCACTACTGATTTGTTTATTTATTTATTTTTAAATTCCACGTGTGATAGCTATCCTTGCTGTAGAGTAGCTCTGTTCTGACTTCAGGCCACCTTGCCTTAGCTTTGGGATAAAATAAGCAAGTGTTGTTGAAAATGTGACGATTACGAATTCTTCAACCTCTTGTCAGTCTAAACATCCCTTTTTCCCTTCAAGGAATGTGCTCAGTATTTCTTAGAAGTGAAAGATAAGGATATAAAACATGCACTTGCTGGCTTATTCGTGGAGATTCTTATCCCCGTCGCTGCTGTGAGTATATGCCTGTATCTTCATACCATGGGTCATAGAAAAGTCATGCTTCCCTTTCTTCCCGGAAAACTCTTGAGCCTCTGCTGGCCTCGCTCCCTGTGCTCCCCTCACTCTCCGTGCTCCCCTCGCTCCCTGTGCTCCCCATACCTCAGAGGTCAGGTTTGTTATGTTGTTGGGTATAGATGGCTTTGTGCTTCATTTCAAAGATTTTGATTACTTTCCAATTATTGTAGACGACAGGGCAAATCTAGCCTCCTTTTGTCTTGGCCAGATATGAAAGTTAATTGTATTTTATTCAAATTTCACTCCAGGTAAAGTTTTAGTGAATGGGCTTATCTTCATGTTGAGAAACAGAACTGCTCAGGCTTTCACTTTCACTCATGGCCCAGTGGCCTATGCATTTTTATGAATTGCCTGCCGTGCTCACAGGCTGTTTCGGAAACATGCTTAGGAGAGGTGGGGTAGCCAGAAGATTGCTTTTTGTGTTTGTTTGGAGACAGGGTTTCTCTGTGTCCTGGAACTCACTGTATAGGTCAGGCTAGCCTCAAACTCATAGACATCCGCTTACCCCTGCCTCCTGAGTGCTGGGATCAAAGGCGTACATCACCACTACCAGGCTAAGATTGGATTTTAAAAAAAGTGAAGATATTGGGAAATGAATGACAGTGGTTGGCACAGCTTTGAAACTTGCCTTTCCTTTCAGCTTACCACTAAATTAGGATGGATTTTTTTTTTTAAATGGGTACAAATAAAAGCTGTGAATTAAAGATTTGCCAATGGCACAGTCAACTTTCAAACTAGATTCACCTTATTAACGAACGGGCAAGGCTATCTTTATTTAAAAAAAAAAAAAAGTCAGTCATCATTGTCATCTCTCATCTGTAATGACTTAACCCCAAGACCATTCACTCTTGAGTATGTTGGATAGAGAGTCTATAGAGGATTTTGTAGAGACATGCTTTGACCCATAACCCCAGTCCTCTTATGAAAGTGCTACCATTATCCTGGAACTTCTTGCATCTCCAATGACCTCCTTCCCCTCCTTGCCTGGCTGGCCTGTCTTTATTCCTTCATTATTTTCTGTCTTCTATGTATCAGGGACTCATCTGTGTATAGAAAATAGACCCCAGCAAGCTGGGAAGTATTCTGTATGGCTCTCAGGCTTATTTCTGGCATGCAAACAGAGAATAAACTTGGATGCAGCCTATGCAGGGTGTCATGTCATGGCAGGCACCGAGAAGAACTTGCGTGGGTACACAGACGGAAGGATTCGCTGAGGGTAGGGGAGTTGAACTCTTAAATAGAATATGATTATGTAAGAACCATCTTGAGAGATGGTGACAGCTGAGCAAACACTAAGAGAGAAAGACATGCTCTGTCTGGGGAAAGAGCATCTCTGACATCCAGTATGGGTGCCCTCAGGTGTTGTAGAGGCAGCCAGGAAGATGCTGTGTGGCTTGTCTCATCTCACAGGGGCAGGGCTGTAGTAGCTGAGGCTGAAAGGGTTACGTAGGAGGTTTGTTCAATAAACGAGCTGGGCTCAGCTTAGAGCTCACTTCCTCATAGTGTCCATCCGGTGGCCTCTCTGCAGAGCACAGCTGGCTCGTCCTCGTGCACCTGCTCTGCATTCTCACCTCCCATCTGCTCCCTTGCATCCTCTGCTTGTTTCAGCAGGCCAGGGACCGGGTTTACTTTGTAACATTTGGTACATAAGACTTGTGTGTAAATCTCAGTGAATCATTAACTTGGCAGACAGGTCTCATAATGCTCTTATGGTTTACGGGCAGTGACCGTTTTTATCCCTGTTTGTCTTTAATTCTTTCCTTAGGCTGTTAAAAATGAAGTCAATGTCCCCTGTTTGAAAAATTTTGTGGAGATGCTGTATCAGACTACATTTGAACTAAGTTCCAGAAAGAAGCATTCACTGGTACCGAGAAGTGTTTCAAACCTTCGTGTGCTGCATTGGGTGTTTTAGTAATTGATTTATGACCCCTGTAGAGATTGAAGAAGTGTAAAATGTGAAGTTGTGAAGTACCCAGGACAGGGCACATTTGCACATGTACTTTCTCCTGTTGCATTTTAGATTTTCTAACTTTTTATTATTAAAAAGAGAGAGAGAGTTGCCAGGAATGTTAGAGATGGGGAGGAGGAGGGAGAAAGAAAGGGAAAAGGAGGGGAGGAAGGGACACAGAGAGAGAGGAGAGGAACAGAGAGGGAGGGAGAGAGAGGGTGAAATGGGAGGGCGTGGGGAAGGGAAGGAGACAGACTTTATTGAATAACTACAAGGCCCCTGCCCTCTGAGTTGTAACTGGAGCACTACCTTGCAGATGGCCAGTCTTACTTTACTGCCTCTGTATTTATGGGTCCTTCAGACCTCCTACCCAGTGTTTAACTGTCTTGACAGGTGTCTTAAGGTCTATATTATGTTATGTGTTGAATATAGTTTTATATTAAACTATAACTTTTTTTATTTTATACCATAAAATTATATTAGGAAGTATCATGGGTTTTTTTGTTTGTTTTTTTGTTTTGTTTTGTTTTGTTTTGTTTTTTCTGAGACAGGGTTTCTCTGTGTAGCCCTGGCTGTCCTGGAACTCACTCTGTAGACCAAGCTGGCCTTGAACTCAGAAATCCGCCTGCCTCTGCCTCCCAAGTGCTGGGATTAAAGTCGTGGGCCACCACCGCCTGGCCTAAAAGTATCATGTTTAAGAACCATTCCCTGTGCCATTTCATTGTTTCTGTTCTGAAGTTGATGGCACTCCTCCCCCCCACCCCCCCACCCCCCAGTAAACCCATCCACTTCACACTATTTTCCTGCAGTTAGGGAAAGTGTAGAGAATTGGTCGAATATTGACCATCCACGTTGAAGCGAAAATAATCATGAATTTTTTTGTTTGTTTGTTTGTTTGTTTTTCCGAGACATGATTTCTCACTTGTGGCAGACATTGCCCTGAATGCTTCACATTCTGTGGTGCACTTGAAGCCTCACGCCTCAGTTGGACATTTGTGGTCATCACTGGTCACTTTATATGTTTGGAAAATAAGGCACTGTAGTCATGTGCTTGGCCATAGTCAGCTGGAACTCAAATGCCCGGCTGACCCTTGCTCTGTTCAGAAGCACTGTAGTGGGGTCCAGGGAGAAGGAAGAACTTATCCCAACTTGGGAGATGCTGGCTCAAGGGACTGGTCTCAAGGAATGTGACCTTTCCTTGTTAGACTGTGAAGTGACATTTCAGATTGAAAATGGGGAAGCTGTATTAACGTGTCTTGAATGTCTTTTCTTCAAGTGCATAAATGAAGCCATCATCCAGGAGTCCTGCATCTTGCCCTGAAGAGTGTTAATTCTCTTTTTTTCTCTCCCTCACAGGCTTTGTACCCACTAATTACCTGTCTTTTATGTGTCAGTCAGAAACAGTTTTTTTTAAATAACTGGCATATTTTCCTACAAAACTGTTTATCACATTTAAAGGTAAGACACTGTAGCATCTCTGACCCTGTGGATGCTGTGATGTGCTCATTTCTCTGTGTCCATGGAACAACTTTGATTACTCTTGGTGCATTTGGATAATACATTTGTGATAGTCTTTTGTGGACCTTACTTCTGTAGGGAATCCTGTATGGAAATTAATAAACCTTTACTTGAACATTTTAGCATTGTATTAAATGCAGAATTATATATGTCAAGGGTCATCATATCTTAGGTGTAGTAGTATTTACTTATAAATACAATTATTAAGAATTATGAATAAGCTGTTACTTAGCTCTTGAAACCCTTCATGTACGTATTCTGTCTGTTGTTTTAAGAAAGTTCAGTAATGTTCGCTCAAGCCTGAGTAATATGCAAAAGCTTTGATAGTAAATTGTCATGAAATCCTCCATCCTGAGTGTGTGCAGCCGGATGTTGAACACGGGGCCCCAGACCCTCAGCGTGTAAGCTCCTTAAGCTGTCAGTCACGTGAACAGAGGGGTACTTGTTACTAACACCATCTGGCACGAACACACTTGTCCTTTCTGAGTGTCACCAACACAGTGGTGAGAGTCTGTAGAGAGACCGTTTTCTTCCCAGGATGCTTGGCTCACCTGGTCCTCATTCCTCTTTGGCTAGTAACACAGTCTACCTCGGAAGGGTGTGTCTTGGTTCCCGAGGCTTCATCTGCATGTCCTGCAAATACAGGGTTAAAGGAGTCCATTCAGATATTCGCTTACAAGTCAGAGAAGTGGAATCGATTGACATTCTCCTTCCTGTTCTGACATTCCCCTTCCTATTCTTTGTCTGAGTTACCTGGAGATTGAAAGCCTGATGTTTTAACAGTAGTAAAACCAAGGCACAGCTAGGTTAAACGAAGGTCTCAGTCTGTGTGACTCAGAGTTTTTGTGAACAGGAGTCATTTACCCTTCAAGAATAGTCCTCTGGATATAACTTGTAATATCTTCATGATTTAATATATTATCTTCAGGCCTGCTTTGACTTCATAGTACGGTATATGGAAGCTGTAAGTCTTCAAAAAGCGCTTTTGTCTGATTTTCCTTTAACACATACATTCATTTATATTATTCCTTCTTAGATGAGCCTTGATAATCGTCTTTAGTTATGGAACCCTCCAAGACTAGATTAAGTTGATTAAACTTTTTTGTCTCACAACCAGGAAAGAAACACTACCAGGCATTTACCTGGTAACGGTTTCTGTCCTCATTCTGATGAGTCACACGGGTGTGACTAAGGGAGTGTGCCAGCTTCCTAGGCAGTCTTCTTCTGGAAGATGTGTATTTAATGTTTCTGGGCATGACAGTTCATACCTTTCTGTTGCTTTGTTGGAGTTTCTTTATATCTTTGTCTCCACCTAACATACTTACAATGCTTTCCCAATACCTTAACCCCTGCCCCCCCCCCCTTTTTGTCTTGAGGCTTCCATTTAAAATGCTGTTTTCTTTGAACCCTTACCTCCCTTTAAATATTTCTGGCATATTGCCCATTTGAGTGAATGGCTGCATCAATCTGCCAGGCTAGAGGAGATAAGGACCACCCAGCACAGCATGAGTATTTGGATTACAGTTGTCTTGGCCATTAACCCTTAACTTACATTAAGGCTCTATTCAGCAGAAATTGTGCGACTTGGCTCCTGCTTGTTAAGCTTCCAATATTGTGGCTCTTGTGCTTAATTATAAAAGGAGATTTAAATATTCTAAGAAATGTTGTGCTAGTTATGTGTAATACTGAGTTATATTTCTCCTATTTATTGGAAAATTTAATAAAAGGCCTTTTCTAATCAGTTATCTGATTCACGTGAATCTATTGATTTTTTTTTTTAAATCCACCTAAAAGTATTTTCATTTAATTGCTACCACTCCTTCCTAGGATTCATTTTTCTAATGTCTGCTGGGCGCTAGATGGGTTGAATCTTGACATTTTTCCCTGTAGCCAAGGCAGAAAGATCTGCATGTAAGTCGCTGGTAGTGATAGATGTAGGTCTGCATCCACAGTCACCCCGTTTTATGATTCTGCACCTTCCGGTCCACCATACTCTCCTAGAATGTACGGAAAGGAATGCTTTATTGTTCTAAGGAAGCATCTTGGCTGTAGTTCTGGGATATTAAGACTTTATGCTCCAGAGTTATATGAATAAGTATAGTGAGTATTCTAGGCACTTATAACTATTATACATACAGCATTTTTAAAAAAAAAATGACCCTACGAGGCTGAGGAGACAGCTCAGGGTAGTGACAGCCAGAATTAGGATTTCCAGGACCCATATAGATGCTATGTGGGCATTGCAGCTTCCCTATAATCCACCACTTGGAATGTGGAGACAAGATTAATCAGCAGGACAAACTGGCCACCTAGACTAGACCAGCAGCTTCAGTTCAATTGACAGACTCTGCCTGCCAGCTAGGTATTGTGGACAGTGGTGGAGGAAGACTCCAGAAGTTAGCTTCACACCTACACACCCATACTCACACGCACACACGCACGCACGCACACACCCATACACACACACATACCCATACACACACACACACACACACGCATGCACACATACCCACACACCCATACACACACATGCACGTGCACATGTACCCATACACATACCCACACACCCATACACACCCACGCACACACCCACGCACACCCACCCACACACACATGCACGCACACACCCACACATGCACATGCATGCACATACCCCCCAACACGCACACACCCATGCACACACACACGCACGCACACACCCACACATGCACACGCATGCACATACCCCCCCACGCACACACCCATGCACACACACGCATGCCTGCACACACCTACACACATACACATACCCACACACCCATACACACACACACACACACGCACGCACGCACACACCCATATACACACACATACCCATACACACATGCACACACACACACCTATACACACATACTCACACACCCATACCCCCCCACGCACACACCCATACACACACACATACCCACACACCCATACACACACACTTACAGACACACACACACACACGCACGCACACACGTGCACACACACACCCATACACACACCCATACACACACCCACATACCCACACGCACACACCCATATACACACCTACACATACATGCATACATGCACACACCCACACATGCACATGCACACGCATGCACACACCCATACACACACACAGGCACACACCCATACACACACGCGTGCACGCATGCACGTCTGCACACACGCACGCATGCACACACATATGCACGCACACACACATGCGCACATGCACGCACGCACAAGCAGTCACAGCTTGCACACAGACACATGCTAAGAACACTTTTAAAGTCAGTATGTCACATTTTTAATTTGGCAGTCACAATAAAATGGGCTTCATTGCTATCTGCTCGTGTGTGAGAAAATGGCACTTCATTTCCACTGAACAGTTAATTTTTAAATCTTTGTATTCTTAACAGAAATACGGTAAATTTCCACTCCTTTATCATTAGTCAGTTTAGGTTCAATTGGCTTACAAATAGCAATTTTAGAGTTTCTGAAGAATTACTAAGAGTCAGAGAGATGGAGTCAGGACCATGGAGAAATAACCCAGGGATTGGCCCGCCATCATCCATACGTAGTTTCTTTCATTTGAATGTAATATTGGGAGGAAAATTAGGTAATGAGACATGTTAGTTCTCTCCTAGCTTGAGTGTCATAGGCTCCAGGATACCCAAACTTTGGGATTGGTTTTTGTTTTTGTTTTTGTTTTTTTGTTTTTTGTTTTGTTTTGTTTCCTTGGCATTTCTGGCCACTGCCTCGGAAATGTCAAATTTCTTCTAAATAGAGGCCTTGGTGAGGAGCCGTCGCGTTTTGTGCTTGTTTTCATCTAACATGCATGTGCTGCATCTCATGTTTATGTTTGCTGTCTCACGTTGCTTTATTTAGATGCCATCTAACAACAGTATCAGAAAACAAATAGAAACCCTGCAGGTGAGTTGTGTTGACGTCACCAAGTAAAGTATTGCTTTCTTTTCTTTAAGAGCGGCATTTGTTCTTTTGTTTTGTTTTTGTTTTTCCCCTTTGCCCATTGTTGCATTGCATGTCTGAAGTATTTACCTCAACCTGCTTTTACTGTGTGTGGAAGAGTAGTCCAGAGAGGGTGCCCCCTTCAGGAGGTCGGCTGTTACTGCAGCCCCAGGAAGATATATTTACAAGATGCTGGTGACAGTGGCCATGGCTGACTGTTCACAGCTTTTACGGTTTTACTCTTTTGTTTAATTTACACTCTCCAACTATTCTAAAAAAAGATGTTAAAAAAAATGTTCCAGTGAAATTAAGGAGCTGATAGCTTGGGTTTTCAGCATGGTTTTGGTGAATGAGTTTTTGAACCTTTATCCTATTTGTTTGGGTTTTCTAGCAAAGCAATTTGTTTTTTTGGTTTTTTTTTTTTTAGTACACATTATAAAAAGGGGGATGTTCACATCGACATGGTTGCTGTAGGGGGTCATACTTAACTGATGTGTCAGGACTTTGTAGAATATTAAAGTCCTTAGATTTTTATGTAACATTGGATGAATCTGATTTGTATGAATTTTACCTAGAGAATTACACATCTTTGTTTAAAGCCTCAATCAATATTCTGTCTTCCCCCCTGCCCTCTTCTTCTCTTTCCTCCCTCCACCATGGACATGCTGCTGTGATTTAGGCAGTGGTCCGCCTTTCTGAGAGCTTCCACCATGTGTGGGCCTGAGTCCATCCTCATGAAGCCCTCCAGAGGTCTCTCAGGGCCAGAAGTGTCCTCTGCGCTCTCTCTCTCTTTCTCTCTCTCTCTCTCTCTTTCTCTCTCTCTCTCTCTCTCTCTCTCTCTCTCTCTCTTTCTCTCTCTCTCTCTTTCCCTATCTTTCTGCTTTCTTGCTGACATCGTAGTATCATATCTGATCTGTGAGATTCAAATGGTAGGAAGGAAAGTTAGGTCTTATTGAAGACATTATTACAAAAATTTGGTTATTGGGTTAGCATCCCATCTTGAATCACTTGTAACTTTAGTCACCTTAGTAGCAAACAGAAGGCTGCCCCAGGGGGAGTGTTTGGTGTTTGGGATCACCATGGATCCTGTCATGGAGCAAGGAGTTGCTATGGAGAGGATTAGGATTTTCCAGTCTCAATTCTGTCCAGTCATCATATAGATATGGGCCCAGCCTTGTGTGATGTCTAGTGTATTATCCAACATCCTCCATCCTTTTGCTTTACATTATTTGAGGTGGTGGTCTGCTATTCTGAACCTTAAAACAAAGAGGAACTGACAAAGTAAGCAAAGCATTTTTAAGAATTCTTGCTAGTCCTGGCTTCCTACGCTTTTAATCCCAGTGCTTGGGAGAACAGAGGCAAGTAGATCTCTCTGAGTTCTGTGGTACATTGCTAGTTTGGAGCCATCCTGGTCTACATTGCTAGTTTGAGGCCAGGCAGGCAGGGCTGTGTAGTGAGACCCTGTCTTAAAGACTTCTTTGTCAGTTGCTATATGCAATTGTTTAACAATATAGAATTCTCAATATAGAATGAATATTTTAAAATGCAGATTTTTTTAGCAGTCAAACAGCAGATTGATATAATTCTCAAATTTTATACTACCTCATTGACTGACTGCAGTCTTGACAATAGCTAGAGTGATGAGAACATTCACCAATGAAATGGGCTGAAATAAAGGAGTTTTCTCACTGTAAATCATAAAGCAATTTAAGTAATGTTCTGCTTCTACATGAAAGTTAGGACTAGTACTCGTAGTTCTGAGTGAGTACCCAGCGTGACCCCAGTGGCTTGTAGGCTCTGACCTTTTGACCTGTGAGGTAGGTACCCTCTTCTCCCCAGGTAAAGATAGGCCATCACAGAACACAGGAAGTGACGAAGGGACATCCAGGGTTTGGGTTTGGTCCTGGGTTTCTGATTTCATAATCAGGTTCCCAAGGTCTCTCTTCAATCACAGAAACTTGCTCACTAATGTCTGGTTGTATTTCATAGATTCATGTGACTAACACTGTTTGGTATTTCAAACTTGGGCTGCAAATGAATTAAAGGGGAGTGGCTTATCAATTGTGGTATAAACCACTTATCAGGTAGTTTGATGCTGTATGTATCATTCTGAAATTCTTTGAAATGTTGGCAGGATCCTAATATTCTATCTTATTTTAGAGCATAAAGCTCGGCTGCTCTATCAATGGCCACTTCTGAGCCATCTAAGCAAAATTAAACACAGGCTGACTTATTTAAACTTCTTAGACTGGACAGAACAGGGCGATGGGGGTTAGTTGTCATCAGAGAATGTGTTTGATCTGAAATGTTTACTGGTGTTTTTAATGCATTTATTTTTGTTCTCTTTTGTTTCTGGACAGAATAAAGACCCTAAAATGTCTCGAGTTGCACTGGAGTCTTTGTATAGACTGTTGTGGGTTTATGTAATTAGAATAAAATGTGAGAGCAATACTGTAACACAAAGGTGAGTGCTGTCTTAAAGTGCTGTGTCTTATACATCAGAAATGAAACCTTGGCAGGGAGAGTCTGTCTCAGAGATGAAATGTCTGCTTAGCACATGCAGGGCTCCGAGCTCTAGCCTCAGTTCCAAAAGAAATACGTAAAAGCCTGCGACAGTCATACCGGTGAAGTTACCAAAGTGCTGTGGAGAGGGATCTGCACTCCCCTAACATGAGGAGCAGGAGGAATTCTTGACGAGGGTGGCCGTGTCTTATGATCTCATGGCCATGAAGTCTCTCTTCTGTCCGCAGCCGCCTGATGAGTATAGTGTCGGCGCTTTTCCCAAAAGGTTCCCGCAGCGTGGTCCCCCGTGACACCCCTCTCAATATATTTGTGAAGATCATCCAGTTCATTGCTCAGGTGGGTGCTCTCCCCACTTGGCCGCTTGTCCTGGCTGCCAGCAACAGCCATTTTTCATAATTGGGTTTTTTTATGTAAATATGTAATTTCTTACATATTCAGAGGTATACTATTCGAGAGTGAAAAGTATGCTTAGAAAGTCTTAAAAAAATATAGGACGCTAATGACTCTATGTGTATGTGTGTGTGTATTATGTGTGTTATGTGTGTGACAAATGATGGAAGGAACCACATAGGTGGACACACATTGAATTGAGGGTGAGTTTAGTCCTAATAAAAATGCCTAAGTAATCTTGGTTTATGTGTGTGTTGAATATACTTGTGTGTGCATGAAAACCAGAGATCAACATCTGGTGTCCTGGATTGCTCTTCACTTTTGTTTTTGTAACTTTAGGGGGTGTGTGTGTGTGTGTGTGTGTATGTGTGTGTATGTGTACGTGTGTACACTGTTGTGGGAACAAACACTTTTTTTAGTGAGTTTCAATTACTGTACTAAAACACCACTGAACAAAATCACTGTGGGGAACAAAGGGCTTATTTCAATGTACAATGTTCAGTTCCCCGTCTGTTATCAAAGAAAGTCAGGGCAGGAGAACTTCTGCAGGAGACTGGCTTGCTAAGCCTGCTTTCTTTTAGACAGCCCAGAGGTGGTACCACTTACAGTGAGTGCTTGCACATCTATCATCAATCAAGAAAATGCACCACAGGCTTGCCTACAGACTAATCTGAGGGGATTGGCTTCAACCAAGGTTACCTTTTCTTAAACGACTCCAGCATGTGTCAAGTTGACTCAAAACTGACCAGCACCACCTTCATCTACTAAGCCCTCTCACTGGGTCTTTCTGCCTTATTTTTGAGTCAGGAAAGGCCTCTTACTGACCGTGAAGCCAGCTGATTGGTTAGAGTGGCTGGCCAGTGAGCCTATGGCACCCTCTGTTTTACAGCAGTAAAACATTATAGGAGTATGCAAATGACACAGCAGTTTTTCTGTGGGTGCTGAGGATCTTCAGTCATGTTTGTGCAGCAAGCACCAAGCCTTCTCCACAGCTCACAGTCTGGATTCGAGAGTACATATTCTAGAATCTACTGGGGCTAACTCAAAGAGATGTTTTAAGGAGTAGAGAGGGGAAGCTGCCTCGATGAGAACTAAAGAGCTGTGGAATAAGATCCCCACACCCCCTCCATGAGGATGCTTGAGGGCCACACTGCTTCTGCTGTGGTTCCATAGCAGAAGAGTCAGAGTGTCAGAGGTGGCACCCTCTTCATCTCCACCCCCTTTCTCCTGTGTCCACTACTTCTTAAGGCTTGCATCCCTTGAGGAGTTCCTAGCCTCTGGGGAATAGAAAGTTTACTAAAGGGTATTAAACGGATTCTGTGTGTGAGCCAGTGCTGGGTCTCAGTCACGTTTCCCTGTGGAACATCAGTCCTGTGAAATAAGTAGACATGCCCTCCTCCGCTCAGGGAAATGCTGGTTCCAGAAGATTCATTATATTCCTTTTGAACCGAAGCTAGACATGGTTAATACATGGTCAAATTATCCTTTTACAATGGGAAAAGAAAAGGAACATTTAACTAAAGTGGGTGAACATCTCTGATTGGAGCCTAGAAGAGATGAGAATTACTGAGTATAATGATGAAAAAGATTGATGAATTGCATTGAGTTTTGGCCCTGTGTTCAGGAAGCAGTGCTGTGAGGTTGCACTCTTTGCCTTTTCTATTTGCTAGAATTGTGCCTGTGCCCTCCAGAGTCACTTCACCGTGGTAATCTGCTAGCCCTGTACCTCAGGCACTGAGCTGTCTTCTTAGCCTTTTACTCTGTTGAGATCCCTTCACCGGTGTCCCATTTTTCCTCTCCTCACGGTTCCTTACATGCTTAGCATTTGTAGTGGATGAATATTTAAAATTTACCCTACTCGTTGGAAACTCATATCATTGATATTAGATGATATGTTTTAAACGTGTTTTATTAATTCATATATATTTTTCTTATGTTCACTTGGGTTTATAAACTTCTTAAGGGCAAAGTCTATATTGTTTCTAACATATGTATTTCTCAGATAGTTTACTCTATCCTCTAGGAAGGTACAAGGATTTATTAACTATTTAATTTCTTTCCTTAGGAACGTTTGGATTTTGCAATGAAAGAAATAATATTTGATCTTCTCAGTGTTGGAAAATCTACTAAAACTTTCACCATTAATCCAGAGGTAAAAATAAAAATAAATTGTATTACAGCAGTAATGATGCTTTCAAACTGGAAGTAGAAGTGTTGGTCCTTCTTGGGTTTTATGTGATCCTTCAATCAGCCTGTTTTGGGGGGTGGACAGCAATGGAGTCTTTTTTTTTTTTTTAGATTTATTTATTTTATTTATATGAGTACATGGTTGCTGTCTTCAGACACACCAGAAGAGGGCATTGGATCCCATTTATAGATGGTTGTGAGCCACCATGTGGTTGCTAGGAATTGAACTCAGGACCTCTGGAAGAGCAGCCAGTGTTCTTAACCACTGAGCCATCTCTCTAGCCCCACAATGGAATCTTTTTTAAGTTTTGGAAAATAGTTTCATAAAAACCAGATAAAGGAATCCATTAACCCATTTATGCAGATGCTTATGATCAGTGATACACTGAGGAAATTCTCAGCAATTCCAGCACATGATGGAACTTGCTTCTCCCATCTGGGTGTCTGTGCGTCTATGACAGGGGCTCTGACCCTCTGGTATGTGAACACATCAGGACTTTGTCATATCTAAAGATGAGTAACACTTTAAAGCTTGTCCATATTTACATAGTGAACATGAGTGAAGCCTTGCACACTTGTGTCCAGTGTTGCCACCCACTGGGATGCTTGGCCCTGCCTTATTAATCTCCGGTGCAGGTCACAGAGAGGGCTGTGTGGGCTGAGACAGTAGGATGCAGATGGAGGAAAGCAGAACATATACTGAGCAGAGAGACATGGAGAAGCCATCAGGTCTGGAAGAAAGAGTGTGCGTGTCTATAACTCATGGCACTTTGGGACATCTGAGGTGGCAGGAAGATCATAAGGAATGCATTCAGAGTGGCCAGATACAGATTCTTGGCAGTCTGGAATGGACAGTGATTGATGCCACGTTAATCCATGTAGTTTCTGTGGAGAGAATACAAATGACAGGTGGTGCCTGGAATGTGGGTAGAGGTGACACAGCCTGGAGGAACACAGAAGTGGCAAGAATAGGCAGTATTTGGGAAAAGAGAGTACTCGATGCTGTGTGAAAGTGAAGAACATTTCCATGTGGTATGCCCCTTATGAGGGAGAAGTGCTTCAGAGAAGTGTTGGGGGAATGTTTATTCTATTAGGATAGTTGAGAGAGCTAAGGGACATGAATATGTGTTCAGTTGGAAGAGAAATGCCAAAGATAAAAGAAAGAGAAAGGGTGGATGATTATCAAGAAAATGGAAGAGCCCGTTGTCCTAGTCACTCTTCTATTTCTGTGAAGATGCTATTACCAAGGCAACTATTACAAGAGAAAGCCTTTAAGAGGGGGCTTGCTTACCTTTTCAGAAATGCAATCCATTATCTTCATGACAGGGAGCATGGAGCAGTAGCTGAGAGCTAAATCCTGATCTCTAGGTAGAAAGAGAGAGAGAGGGAGGGAGCGGGGAGGCAGCACCACTCTGGGTTGGTCATGGGCATTTAAAACCTCAAAGCCCACCCCCACAACAAGGCCACACCTCCTAATCCTTCTAATCTTTTCAAACAGTGCCCTTCCCTAGTAAGAGCCTTTGGGAGCCATTCTCATTCAGACCACCACATTCATGTAAATTCCAACAAGTGTAGGAGGCCATCACCCCTGCACCTTGAGGAGACCAAAGGGGACAAACTGCACATGTGACTGTCAGTAGTCTGGTGTGGTTTGTTGAAAGTTTGAGTTGATACAGTTTTTCCCTGTGAAGGAGAACTGTGGTCTTAAGAGAGGGGAAGGGGACTGAAAGAGTCGTGGCAGTTGAGAAAGCACAGAGCGGTTTCTAATGAGCCTTAGAGACAAGGGGAGATAGTTTCAGGACAATGAGCCCCACCTGGGAATTCGAAATCACGGCAGATTCTGCTGCCTGGGCTGGTTCACGGTGTCAGGCAGAAAGATTAGATCCCTTCTGTCCTTCTTTCTCCCAACCCCCTTAGCCTAGACAATGCATGGCCCTGATCTCTTCCTCTTGGGTCTGTTTTCTCTGAAGAGGATGAACATTGGCCTCAGGGTCTTCCTTGTCATCGCGGACAGCCTGCAGCAGAAGGACGGTGACCCTCCCATGCCCACCACAGGAGTCATTCTTCCCTCAGGAAACACTCTGCGTGTCAAGAAGATTTTCCTCAATAAAACCTTGACAGACGAAGAGGCAAAAGTCATAGGTTAGTGGTCACTGGGATGAATAAATTTCAATTGTAGTACTGTTCTGTGCAACTCTGTAGTCAAGTCTAAAGTGTGTCCATTGTCAAGTGTGGATGCCCCAGTCCTACAGTGATCTAGTGATTACATTTTCATGTTTCTAGAATTCCTGTCAAGAGTCTTCTTGTTAAACGTGGGGATACTCTCTCACAGGATTCTGCCGTGTATGTTCTGGCCTTTAACGTCTCTGCGTAATTTGTACACAGTAACCCCAAGAGCTTGTCACGGTTGGAGCATCTTCTAGTATAATAGCATCTTCCTTGAGATGCTGATAGGTGGTTCTTACAGAAAGCAGTTCTTCATGCAGCTTCTGGCATTATTGTGATGGTGTGCTTTCTCTCGTAGGAATGTCAGTTTACTATCCTCAAGTAAGAAAAGCACTAGACAGCATTCTCCGACATTTGGACAAAGAAGTTGGGAGACCAATGTGTATGACCAGTGTGCAGATGTCCAACAAAGAGCCTGAAGACATGATTACGTACGTAGTCAGTGCATGCCTCCGTTGCATGCCTGCATCGCACGCCTGCATTCTATGCCTCTGTGGCTATTTCAGTTTTCACAGAAGGGTACACACAGGTTACCTACTTCCAGAACACATGTTCTCCACTCCTTACATGTTAATACAGAGATTCTTCCCACATGCTCATTTTTGTTGTTGTTATTTTATGCTATGCTGAACTAGTGTAGATAATGTAAGTCTAATAATGAACCTTTCATTTGTCACATGAATAATTCTACTTAACACAGATATGCATTGTGTGGTTGAACTTATCAAGTTTAATAAATGACCCTCCTTCAGAGTCCTGCTTGAAAGAAACAAAGAAGAGAGAGAGAGAGAGACAGAGAGAGAGAGACAGAGAGAGAGAGAGCTCGCGAGCACACAAACGAGGAATCCTGTGAATCTGAGAGCAGCCCCTCCTCCTCCCCCACCTGCCTTAGATGCTAATTTTCACTTAGCATTTTTTCTCTCCCTTTCCATGAGGTGTTATGTTTTATGATAGCCATGCCCCTTGTTTGCTGGCGAGTACCAGCATTATCTATAAGGAGCTTTTAGATATAAATGTAGATTTAGGTAGCTCTTAGAATATCCCGTTGAATAATCTGCTCTCTGGGCTTATTTAATATATAGCTATTGCATACTGCTGTAATGTAGTATCCTGAGAGTTTTCAGATGTGAAGATTTTGTGTGTTTGACTTCCTCTGAGACATTTCCTCCTCCTTACCACAACCACTCTTGCATTAAAATCAACAACATTTACATCCAGTTCCCCCATGGTCCTGTGAGAGCCTCATGGATGCAGTGTCTGTCCCCTGGTCAGCTTGCTTTCCTCTGGATCCTTTTAAAACAAAACAAAAAAAAAAGATTTACTTACTTATCTTATGTATATGAGTACACTGTAGCTGAACAGATGGTGTGAGCCATCATGTGGTTGCTGGGAATCTCTGCTCGCTCCGGCCCAAAGATTTATTTACTATTATATGTAAGCACACTGTAGCTGTCTTTGGACACACCAGAACAGGGCATCGGATCTCATTATGGATGGTTGTGAGCCACCATGTGGTTGCTAGGATTTGAACTCAGGACCTTCAGAACAGTTGGTGCTCTTACCTACTGAGCCATCTCACCAGCCCCGTTTGGTTCCTTTTACAATTTCATTTGAATTTCCCTTCCTTGGATCTCTAACTGTAGCCTAACAGTAGACTTTAAGTGACAAAGAGGGATATGTAATGGAACTAATTTATTCCTTAGAAGGTCACTGTGGCACTTCTGCATGCTGCTTTTCGGCTCAGGTATCTAACTGGTCTCATGTGGTCTCGGGGTGGTAGTAACACCTGGTAATTATATCAGTATCTTCAATAAAGGGGAGTTTATCACAGGACCAAGGGCCTCTCCTCCCATTGATGACTGACTAGGCCATCCTCTACCCATGGGCACAAGAGAAAATTTCCTGAACAGAACACCAATAGCTTGTGCTCTAAGATCAATAGTTGACAAATGGGACCTCATAAAATTGCAAAGCTTCTATAAGGCAAAAGACACTGTCAATAGGAAAAAATGGCAACCAACAAATTGGGAAAAGATCTTTACCAATCCTATATCTGATAGAGGGCTAATATCCAATGTTTACAAAGAACTCAAGAAGTTAGACACCAGAGAAACAAATAACCTGATTAAAAATTGGGGTACAGAACTAATCCATGCATTTTAAAGCCATACAAAGTGACAACTGTGCCAGTATCTCTAACAAAGACTGACTCAGACTTCTAGAACATTTTGACTCTTGATTGCACAGGGATTATTACTTGAGCAGCTAGAAAACCGTGGGGTGAAACTGAGAAGCTTGTCTTCAAATACAGACTAAAATGAAAAGCCATGCATCAAGTGCTTCATAAAACTTGCCCATAACTTCAAGAAACTACGGTAGCAAAGGTGAGAAGGCAGCTCAGTAGCAGAGCTGCTGCTGAACATGAGTGAGGCCATGGATTTGGCCCTTAACATCGCCCCCCAGCACAGATACATATGTAGTAAAATTAAATTATATTAAACATCTGCCTGTGCTGGGCAGTGGTGGCGCACACCTTTAATCCCAGCACTTGAGAGTCAGAGGCAGGCGGATTTCTGAGTTCGAGGCCAGCCTGGTCTACAGAGTGAGTTCCAGGACAGCCAGGGCTACACAGAGAAACCCTGTCTCAAAAAACAAACAAACAAACAAAAAACAAAACAAAACAAAAAGGCTTGCAGGGGAAAAAAAAAAACATGCACCTTGGGACTGCGCTCCCACCTTCTGTAACATTTTTGTAAAATGGATCTTTCCAGCCCATGTGATATGCTTCTTATTCTGTTTTCTGTTTGTGTGTTGTGATATGCTTTTCAGGGGGGAAAGAAAACCCAAAATCGATTTGTTTAGAACTTGCATTGCTGCGATTCCAAGGTTGATTCCCGATGGTATGAGCAGAACTGACCTCATTGAGCTGTTAGCAAGGTGAGCGGCATTATTCCTGACTCGCTGTGCTCCCGACAGACACAGTTTCGAGCCTCCTGATTTGCTCCCTTCATTCTCATTTTTTATTACCCCCTCTCAAATCTCTAACTCCCTCCCACATCCCCCTCTAAGCCCTATTTTCCAATTCACTGTCAAGTAATAGTTCACTGGGTTTACGTGACAAATATCCCTGAGCAGCCTGCTGAGGCTCCGGTGTGTGGGTACCCCTGGGAAATTGTGCAGTTAGGGGTAACTAGCAAAATCACAGTTTGTGAAGTGGCAGTGGTTGGGGGTTACTACCACATGAGGAGCCTTATTAAAGGGTCATAGTATAAGAAGGTTGAGACCCACTGCCTCAGTGTGTGTCGTGTCTGCAGTCCCACTGTGGCTTTATAGAAGCAGCCAGACCATATAGCAGGACTGAACATGACTGGGCATCTGCCTAGAGTCCGCCCAGAGCCACAGTTGGCTAGCCACACCCTAGTGGAAAACCAAACATGGTGACTGTTATGTTTGCTGGTTGCTGGGCAACCACCATATTGTGTAAATAGTGACCAGATTGCTACAGCACAACTTGTTCAAGCCCTGGGTCAGAACACCTGGCACTTCCCAGACAGCGTTGCGCCTCCCTCGGGTGCTGGGACCACAGAGACGGTGGTATTTGTCTCCTGGGAGGACTATGAGGAGTCGGGGCTTACTTGAAACTGTACCTTTCTATAACTTCTCTCTTGCCATTCAGCCTCTTTATTGTTGGTTTGTAGCACTGAATTGAACCTAAAGGCGTGCGTGTTAGGCAAGGACTCCTCTATAGCTGCAGATCCTGCTGCATCATGTTTGCATACATGTATATGCTTTATTTTGAAATAGGGTCTCACTCTACTGTCAAGGTTGATCTTGATCTCCCTCTGTATGCCAGGCAGGCCTGAAGCTAGGAATCCTCCTGCCTCAGTCTCTTGATTACCTGCAGTTTGATGTTTATGCCAAGAGGCTCAGCTCACCCTTAATTTTTTTAATTGACGAAAATCTTTAATTTCTTATTATTATGTGTGCATGTGTATGATGAGGGTGCACATGCCATGGCACAGGTGTAGAGTTCAGAGGTCGGCTTTGTGATTGGAGTTGGTCCTTTACTTCCACTGTTGTGTGGGCTCCCAGCACTCAAGAGTCAGAGGCAGGAAGAACTGAGAATTGGAGGCTAGAGTCTGCTATATAGCCAGACCCCCTTCTCCAAAATAAACTAAAGAAAGTATAAACGATGCAGAATTAGGAAGCTCGTGCCCCATTAGGAAGCTGAAGTGCTAACCCGAAGCGTTCGTCCTTACAGCAGTGAGCCATTGTCCTCACTGGTCCCACCTCAGCCTCCCTTGACCTACATCTTTCTGGAAGGTGATGGATCCTGCGAGATAAACCTCTGATGTCACTCCTCTCACCTCCCCCAGCATGAAGCTGCCCCTGAGAGGCCCAACCTCTGAGCAGTGAATGGCAATTTAATTGCTTATTCACTTTCCTCCCTTACCCTGTAGCTGTCATTTTAAATTAACTTACTTCCATGGCCAGAAAGATCTAGAATATGTTGGTTTGGCATTACAGTGTCTAACTCTTCCTTACTCAAAAATAAGGGAAGCCAGAAAGCAGACAACCACAGCAGGCATGTTGTGAATTTAATAATTTAATGTTGACATTTCTTTGTAAAGTCTCTAGGGAAAAATAATCCCTTGGATTTAATTAGCAAGATCCCATTGTTCTCTTCCCTGATCAAGGCATGTATATCCTGTGTCACATCAATTTGGTTCGAGATATGTAGACAGTCAAGGGTTTAAAGGCCATGTAAATAACTAGTGTTATTTGCTCCTAAAGCCTATGCAGCTGCAATGGATGTCTCTTTAGCTTCTGTCAGGTGAAGGCTGGCTTACAGTGAAGACCAGAGCTGAGGTCAGCAAACTGTGACGCCTCCCTTCTTAACCACATACCATTCCCCTCACTCATTGTGAGTAACCCTGCCTTCCCATGCATGCACACACACAGAGTTTGCTTTGTGACTACCTGTTCCTTCAGGTCATCTCTACCTTTAATGCACTTGCCTTTATTGTCAGCTGCTAGAATAATCCTCAACTCCAGATCAGGTGTTTTGTAATTCACATGGTGGCATGCCTTCGGGACTGCAGCCATCTTTTAATACTCTCTCTCTCTCTCTCTCTCTCTCTCTCTCTCTCTCTCTCTCTCTCTCTCTCTCTCTTTCTCTCTATCCCTCTGTCTGTCTCTCTTTCTCTGTTAAAAATATTATAACTAAAATTATGATCAGTGTATTGAAGTCTTTAAAAAGTAACTTAACGTTTTAAAAAGTAATTAATACATACTGAGTTATTAAGCCCTAAGCTAGTTTGGGCCTGGTAGGCTGTTGACCCATTTTATTTTCAAGGTGTAGCCATTTTCTTACATTACTCCCAAATCTGCTTCCATTCCTCCCCTCGGGAATTACTTCTCTTAACTCTGTCTTGAAGTTAACCTTTATAATGATCTATTTATATTCCATCTATAACCTTAAATGCCTTTTAAAAAATGGTTGACATTAGTCATGTCCTCTCCAGCAACTAAATAAGTATAGTGATTATTAAGATCCTCTGTGGTTGGACTTGTTTTTATTGATTATAGGAGAGCACTATGAAGTGTGTTAAGGAATGAAGGAATTTGCAATGGATTTCTGATACCATCTGTATTCCTAATCAACAGCCTATCGATTAAATCCAAGACTTAGGATCCTGAATGTTAGCAAAACCGCGTCAGTGATTGTGAATCAGTTCCCATGGAATTTAAACTATAGACTAGTACAGACAGGGCGACCATAGCAGTGCAAAATGAGCCTGGGCCCTGTCTTCATATTCTCACAGAGCATGCGAAGGGACAGATCAAGTACCTTAGTTGTAAATTTTAGGAGAGAGATGGATGTTCGGGTCTCTTACTTTTGCACCATGTTTCATCCTGCTGCTCACTAACAGAGATCTGTGGAATCCTGTCTCCGACAGGCTCACAATCCATATGGACGAAGAGCTGCGGGCACTGGCTTTCAACACCCTGCAGGCACTGATGCTTGACTTCCCAGATTGGCGGGAGGATGTTCTTTCAGGATTTGTATATTTTATTGTCCGTGAAGTGACTGATGTCCACCCCACCCTTCTTGATAACGCTGTAAAGATGTTGGTACAGTTAATAAACCAGTGGAAACAGGCAGCTCAGATGTACAACAGGACCCAGGACTCCCAGGTACCACGTGCTCCCACAGTCTTGCTTTAGGGCTGGTCAGTAGGAAATGATGGATTGTGAAGTTAACCAATACCCGCTGGTTCTCTCGCGCTCTGCAGTTTCTATTGGTTGTAATGGCCTTTCCTTGATGATAGTCCCTCATGCTGGACTTTCTCCTCATTCACGTATTGGATACCAAACGTTTGTGGCCAACCTTTAGCTTTCTCCGTTTGGTATCACTTTATATTTTATCAAGCACAGGAATCATAGAAGTAATTCTTACATGACAGTGTTTCCAGCATTTCCAAGCTTATACCTGAAACCTTTGGTAGTGTGCCATTTGGATTGATGGCTCTTGCAAAGGTGCCCAGTTTCTTGAGTACAGCACGGGTCCGTGCTCCTTCTCCATACAAGGTGCACATGTAGTTGATTTTATAACCCTGTGCCAACACCGTAGCACCCTGGAAGCTGAGAGCTAGAGCATCCAGGGGAGCCCAGGGTCTTTAATGAGCATACAGATCACAAGCCCTGAGCATACCTACGTCTAACAAGCTGTGAACCCATCCCGCTCTTACACATGAAACATGCAGTATAGGCTCTCATTTCCCATGTGTAGACACTACACTGAGAGGGATTAAGTGATGGCTGCAAAGTCACGAGGTAGTCTAAGAGACACATGTTAGGCATAACACTTGGGGGTTTGGAGGGTTTTTTGTTTTGGGTTGTTTGAGACAGAGTTTCTCTGTGTAGCCTTGGCTGTCCTAGAACTTATTCTGAGGACCAGGCTGGCCTTGAACTCAGATTTCACCTGTCTCTACCTCCCAAGTGCTGGGATTAAAGGCATGGCCACCCCAGCCAGGCTCCATTGGAACACTATTCTTGGTATACTCTGTTTACTTTCGTGCTGATATGGATCAGTTGAGCTCCGAGCCTCACGCTTCCTACAAGGGCTGAGATATATACCAAAACCTTTTTTTCTATTTTATTTTGAGACTCACAAAGTTACTGCCCAAATGGCTTTGAACTCATTCTGTATCCTACGCTGGCCTGAGACTTGTGACCTTCCTACTTCAGCCTCCTGAGCTGCAGAGATGGCAGTCCACACCATCAGCTCCAGGCCACACTATTACATTTTAATAAAGTAAAAGCTGTTTCAGTCACTTGAACGGAGGCAGGCCTGTTACCAGAATGCTTGTAATTTGCCTTACTGGCTACTTTTTCCATTCCAAATCCACACATTCTTAAAACTTTGTCTGTTTTAACTTGCTCTTATTTTTCAAGCACGGCATCGCTAATGGAGGTCCTCACCCCACTCCTCTGGAAAGGAACCCATATTCCACTGTGTTCCATGTGGTCGAAGGCTTTGCGCTGGTCATCCTCTGTAGCAGTCGGCCCGCCACGAGAAGACTGGCTGTCAGCGTCCTTAGAGAGATACGAGCTCTATTTGCACTTTTGGAGGTGCCTAAGGTAAGGGTCGGGCGGCTCAGGTAGTCATCTCGTGAAACACAGGTGTGGCTTTGTGGCTGCCTGCTGGAGTGGGCCTGGTGCAAACCTGGCCTGCCTACCCTCCCCTGTCCCCTCCACCAGACCCCACTCCCTAATTCTTCACAAGAAAAGCATGTGAGCTCACGCCCTACTCAACTTCAATTCCCTTTGCCTATGTTTCTTATGCATTCCTCATTGGTTTAGACTCCTGGTCCCTTTCTTACAGGGTGATGATGAGTTAGCCATAGATGTGATGGACAGACTGAGCCCATCCATTCTGGAGAGCTTCATCCACCTCACGGGGGCCGATCAGGTAACTGGAGGGATTTCCTCTCCATCTTATCTTGGGACTTAAGGCAGGTGAATACACACCCATGTCTGTGCATATGTGTAAACGTGTCTCCTTAACAAATGCATTGAATTGTAAAGTATTTCCAAAGCATACAAAGGGTTTTACAGTGGTGTGTGCTAAGGCCATGACTAGTTCTTATTGCCATTAAAAATGAGTTGATCTTGGTAAATTTTTAGTCTTCCCCTAAGACAATTCTCTTAAATGTGATACCACCAGACTATGGCCTGCTGCTTGGTGGTTACAGTCATGCAAAGAAATACTCTTTAAATCAAAGAGGGGAAAAATCTTGGATTGTTGTTTGCTTTTCCAGTGAATATTTTCATTTGCTTTATGAAGTTGAATAAATAGTATGTTAACATGTAGAGAAACATTTTATCAACAAATACATTACAAAAACACCGATGGTTTAAATTTCTTTTTTTCTCCTCTTCTCTTCTTCTGCCCTTTCCTTCTCCTCTGTTTGGAATAGAACGCAGAGCTATATCCAGCCTAAGGCATGCAAACTTCTTTCAGTTTATGTAGTGTGGATGGGGAGGGGACGGAAGTCAACAGTCCGAGGGTGAAACAGGAACACTATGACATTTACTGCTTGGATTTTTAATTCTCCTGTTTTGGATTACATGGATGAAAGATTTATTTGCTTTCTGGCCAACACCTGGTTCTTATAACTCATTTGTTATACACAACCTAAGGCAGGTAATAATAAAATTTTATAAGCCTAAGACATGATTAAAAATGTATACAGCTAAAAGAATTGTGTTTCTCAGTGGCAAAAGCAGGGACTACCTCAGAGTAAAAGGTTGGAAAACAATTTTCCAAGCAAATGGTCCCAATAAACAAGCTGTAGTAGCCATTCTAATATTGAATAAAATTGACTTTCAACCAAAAGTTATCAAAAAAGTAAGAAAGGATACTCTCAATTCTGAACATCTATGCTCCAAATGCCACGGCACCCACATTCATAAAAGAAACTTTACTAAAGCTCAAAGCACACATCACACCTCACTCTAATAGTGGGAGACGTCTACACCCCACTCTCAGCAGATCATGGAAACATAAACTAAACAGAGACACAATGAAACTCACAGAAGTTATGAACCAAATTGATCTGACAGATACTTACAGAACATCTCATCTTAAAACAAAAAGATATACCTTCTTCTCAGGCTCTCACAGCACCTTCTACAAAATTGACAATATAATTGGTCACAAAACAGGACTCAACAGATACAAGAAGATTGAAATAGTCCCATACACCCTATATGGCTGGTCTTAAGTACCAACAAAAACAACAGACAGCACACATATACAACAACGCTCTACTCAATGATAACTTGGTCAAGGAAGAAATAAAGAAATTAAAGACTTTTTAGAATTTAATGAAAATGAAGACACATCGTACCCAAAACTTATGGGACACAATGAAAGCAGTGGTAAGAGGAAAACTCATGGCTCTAAGTGCCTGCAGAAAGAAACTGGAGAGAGCTTACACTAGCAGCTTGACAGCACACCTGGAAGCTCTAGAACATAAAGAGGCGAGTACACCCAAGGGGAGTAGAAAGCAGGAAAGAATCAAACTCAGGGCTGAAGTCAACCAAATAGAAGCAAAAAGATCTATACAAAGAATCAACAAAACCAGGAGCTGGTTCTTTGAGAAAATCAACAATATAGATAAACCCTTAGCCAGACTAATCAGAGGGCACAGAGACAGTATCCAAATTAATAAAATCAATGATGAAAAGGGAGACATAACTATGAAATATATCTTAAAATAATTATTCTGTTTGTTGAATATTAATAGTTGAAAATATTAAAATCATATTCTACAAAAAAAAGAATTGTGTTTTAGATCACTAATTATGTATTATGGTAACAGAGAATAATAAGTGGCTTAATAATGCCTGTGCTTAATGAATGAAATGAAAAAAAGGCAGACTTTAAGAATCTGAATGTCAAGGAACAAATGTTTAATGATGTGTACCTCTGGAGACAATGGAAATGGCTATGCCATTTCATCAGGATGAAGGTTAATGGGTTTTGTTTATCTCTAAAGAGTTATGTGGACTCAGGAAAGGTGGGTATTCACACAGGAATCACTTAAGCTATGGATTTTACCCTTCTTGTTCCATACAGCCTTTTGAGAACAGTGAAAGCTACAGCATGCCTCTCCAGAGGATTAACCCAGTGGGAATGTCAGAGGTTCACTCCTTCCTCAAACCTGGCTTTAGCCACATTCTACGTTTTATTCCAGAAAGTACCAATAGTCCACTTCCGGCATTAAACACCTCCTATAGACAAACTTTAAAAGTTACTCAGATGTGTGATAATCATTTGCTCTCTCTCTCTCTCTCTCTCTCTCTCTCTCTCTCTCTCTCTCTCTCCCTCCCTCCCTCTCCCTCTCCCTCTCCCTCTCTCTCTCCCTCTCCCTCTCCCTCTCCCTCTCTCCCTCTCTAGACTACTTTGCTGTATTGCCCTAGCTCTGTAGATCTGCAGACATTAGCAGATTGGAACTCTTCTCCCATCAGCCACCAGTTTGATGTGATCAGCCCCTCACACATTTGGATATTTGCACACGTGACCCAAGGCCAAGACCCGTGGATTATCAGTCTCTCCAGTTTTCTAAAGCAAGAAAATCTTCCCAAACACTGCTCTACAGCTGTGAGCTACGCGTGGATGTTCGCATACACCAGGCTGCAGCTGCTGTCCCCGCAGGTGGATATAAAGTAAGTGCTTTGAATAAAGCACATTTCACAATGGGCAGTCAGCTTCAGTGATGTGTACTTTTGAAAAGTGACATGCACTGGAAATTCTCTAAGTCATGTGCTATAATATGGAGCAAGGGGCGGGGTGGGGGGGGAAGGCGTGAAGTCTATAGACTCACAGAGATCTGTCTAATCCATTCTGTCTCACATGATAGGCCTCAAATACTTTATCCATGTCTCTCTCTGGTCCTTCAGCAGAGACTGAGTACTTGTAGTAAAACTATAATCGCCATGTTCTTTTAAATGGGTACATAAAAACTTTCTAAATGTGTTGTGCACTTGGTAGTTGCTTAGGAGAGATAGTCACTCTTTTGAGGGCATGGCCACTGGTAGGTGCCCCAGTCAGTGCATGGCCTGAGCCACACATGTAAGCTCACACGTGGGCATGAGGGGCGTGGTTATTAGTAATGGGAAAAAGAGGAAGATGGAGTTGGGAGGGCAACAGTGTAGTAGTTGGACAGAGGCAATGATGGATGAATATGAACAAGGTATATTGAATTGTGAAATTTTCAAATAAAATTATTATTTAAAGAAGATGCATGCAATTTCTACTTCTTTTTTTTTTTTTTACCAGTAGCCCCATCAATGCTAAGAAAGTAAATGCCACCTCGAGCAGTGACTCGTACATTGGCCTGTGGAGAAACTACCTGATCCTCTGCTGCAGCGCAGCCACCTCCCCATCCCCTTCAGCACCCGCAGGTTCCGTGAGATGCTCTCCTCCTGAGACGCTGGCGTCCACCCCTGACAGTGGCTACAGCATCGATTCCAAGGTGGGCCTTTCTCACCCTCTGTGGAGCCCCAGTGATTCCACCGGAGGGCTGTCCCAAATTTCCTCTCATGGAAAACATCATAAAGTGGTTGAAAATGAGAATACATCTCTCATTTTCACTGGTGGGGGGAACAAAAAAGTCCCTCAAGAAATTCTATTTTTATTTTTGTGGATTCCTAGTTAGAATCAAGAATAGAGTTTTCCCCTTGGCTAAAGAGATCACATTCATAGAAATAGCATACTGAGTGTTTTAAAGGAAGTGACAATCCATGTTTCTTCTTGCTCTGCTTCCCAAGCCCTTACACATCCCATTGCCAACAGGACTCATTCATTCATTCAGTCATTCAGTCATTAGTTCAGTCATTTGCTCATTCACTCATTTACTAGTTTTATGAGACAAGTCTCACCTATAACCCAGGCTGGCTTAGAACTTACTGTGGGACCTGAGCTAGCCTCAGACTTCCAGTAGTCCTCTTGTCTTTGCTGCCCCAATCCTGGGATTACAGGAATGAACCTCCATACCTTGTTCCAGAAGGCGTGATCTATGTAATTAGATGCTCTTACAGAACTTGCCTAAGTCACACAGGAACATAATGGCTACACGAGAAGAACCGTTAAATAGATTTCAGGTAGGAAGCAAGGCATCATGGCATGGTTGAAGGAAACTTAAAGACTGGAGTGTCAGGATTTTGTCTTTCTGTGTTTGTGGATCAAAAGATAGAAAACATCTGGGTGGGTCCATGGGCTGTTATGTGGTGCTGAGTCTCTCTAAGAAATACAGAGGCCCACGAACAAGTTCTGTGAGTGAACTTGCAGTAAGCCATTGATTGAGGAAATCATTTAGCCTTTCTAAAATATGTGCACTGAAAACTGAGTTTGATTCAGCATTCTTGTTTGCCATCTATTCATCTATTGTGGCATCTATTCATCGTCTTTGACTGCAGGTTGTGGTTGAAATGTCAGATCACATGGCTGGCTATCTGATTGTCAATGCTGTTGTGATTTTTGTCCCCTCAGATCGTTGGCATCCCGTCCCCTTCCTCCCTGTTTAAGCACATAGTTCCAATGATGCGCTCTGAGAGCATGGAAATCACAGAGTCCCTCGTTCTAGGTCTCGGCAGGACCAACCCAGGAGCCTTTAGGTAACTCCCTTCTTTCCCTCTCTCCGGGATAGAATAATGAGTGTGCCCATGAGCATGAGCGAGGCCGAGCGGGGTGGAATAGAGGCTGTCCGAGTTTCCTTCCAGCCCCAGTCAGTGCATTTGAGCTATCTCTTTCTTATCTTACTCATCTTCCTCCGCAGTATTGTTCTCTGACATCAGCATTTTTATATAAATGATCAAGTCATGGGTGGACTCTGGCTTTTAATTTTTTTTTCCTCAGTCCTATGCAATGAAGCACACTTTCAATTTAAGTCAAAATGTAAACTAGGTTCTATCTAATCTTCTGTTGCTGCAAATACTGGCTCAGTAAATAACTGCCTGTGCTAACCAGTTATTTTTGACTGTCTCTGTAGTAACCTCAGGCTAGCCTGCTGTATAGTAGAATATTATCAGTCCATTAGTGGTGTGCTGGGACAAAACAAAGAAGGGGGAGCATTTTGTACATAACCATGTTTCAACGCCGTGAAGTATACGTAGTTCACAAGACAATGGAATAAAAACACTGATAATATTTTCTTCTATCAATATGGATGCCATGTTCTGCAGTTTGCAAGTGTTCAGTTAAACAGCTGATTGAAACACCAAGATCTGTTTAAAATGATAGGCTTAGCATTAACACTGTCAGTTCCTGCTATCTCCATAAGTATTTGCAAACGTCAGATTCCACCCATTTAGCTATCAGTGCCAAAAATGTGTACCATTTTTCTTCTAGAGAATTAATAGAGGAGTTACATCCCATAATTAAAGAAGCACTTGAAAGAAGGCCAGAGGTAAGCTGCTGTGTAGTTTCCCACCATTAAATACATTGTTCCACTGTACCCTAAATAGTACACTAAAAGGTAGAAATTAAGAAATAAAAGATTGATGTGTTTTGTTGTTATTGTTTGTTTGCTTGCTTTTGCTTTACAGACAGGGTCTCACAGGTATCCCAGTGTTATCTGGAACTTACTGTGTAGACTAGGCTGGCCTCAAGCATAAGAAATCCATTTGCTTGTGCCTCCCAGGTGCTGGGACTAAAAGCATGCACTGCCATGCCCAGCTGTCTGGTGTATTTTAAACTCGCCTTTTCACATGCAAACTATCTCCCCTGTCCAGTATAAAACATAGGACACATAGAAACCCAGGACACAAAGCAGTTGGAAGGTCACCGCAGCTCAAGGGAGAGCAGGACGCAGGCTCTGCCCAGAGTTGGCAGGTTTCCCGGGAGTGACCACACAGTGAGTGATTTCTGCTTTTGCAGCCTCTCCTCTCTGTGGCAGCTGTATCAGTTGCCATGGAAGCATGGACACATTCATAGATAACTGTCAGTAGTCAACCATGGATGCTCTCCAGCGAACTTTACTCAACAGGCTACGGTGGCCCCATTCGACGGTCCTGCTTCTTAGATCTCACATATGCAGAGCTGAAACATTCAGGAACAGTAGGGCTTTAGGAGCTAGGAGTACGTAGGCTGTAGTTACATCAGTTTGGTGTGGCACATGGATATGCGCTGTGGAAGTTCATAGGATAAGGCCTCAGGACTCCGGCTGCATTGTCAAGAAGACCTGGTGCCTGGGCTGATCTTGGGAACATTTTTCCCAGTGGACAAAGGCATCGTAGGCAGAAAAACAACATTTACCTATATTATAAAAGAATCCAGAAATTGCTTCTTTTCCTGTACAATTATTTGTATTGTAAGGGAAAGTAGTTATTAGGCTTGCTAGCTCGATATGAAGCATCTCATCAAAGTGGCTTGGTTTTCAGTCTGTCCTGTAGTCTAGTGGCTCCTGACAGATTGTGATATCTGAGAATTTATGCAAGGATCTTGCTGAAATTTCACGGGTAGGCCTATCTGGTGAGAATCCCCGGGGCAGCGTTTAACATCTGTTTCTGTGAAGCATCTTACATGCATTGGCTGCAGATCCCTGTAGAGAAATCTCTGCTGGGAATGTTGGGGTGGTGAGGTTCCCTGAGAAACGAGCGAGAGCTACTGTCCCGTAAAGAAAATTTTGAAGCCACACCATTGCTCCTTCCTGTCTTTGCTTCCACCCCATAGGTTACAGGTTTGGTTTCAGAGTGTGGTGATGTTGTTTTATGCCAGTTGTGATTTGAGAGTCTGCAGCCCACTGTCTCTTCCTATGGAGATAAACGGAGTGGTACAGTTAGAACCCCACAGATGCAAAGGCATCTGGTAGGACCCATAGTAAGAAATGCTGTTTAGTTCAGAATGAGTTTCTGTAAACCTGAAAAAGACCCCAAGGAAGCAGTAAGCAAATGAGTGAGCAAATGAGCCTGCTTCCTGGAAGGCAGGAGGGTGAACGGCCTGCAGAAGTGAAAGATGGAGACATTTAACTGCTCTGGATGAGGAAAATCACTTTGTAAATGAGCCGAGGTAGATTCGAAAGTGACACAGGCGGTTCTCTGCTCCTGTCTGACTCGGAATTGGCACCCCAGTAAAAAACGGTTTAGTTGATATTTTAGCCAGTGCATCCCTTGTCTGTTCATCCCACAATGGGCCATGCTTTCCTTTGCTTTTGTTTGTACTTTTTCTTGCAAAAATTAGTTAAATGTGACACAGGCTTGAGCAAAACCTTGGTTTTTATGTGTTAGGATTATTTTCTGTGCCCGGTTTTCTGCGTCTTAGGGATTCCCCATGACTCAGACTTTACAAATTCGAACTTCTGAAACTAGCAGGTTGACAAATCACCCAAGAGTAACTGTAGGGTTTTATTTCTGCCACACATAGGCAGGATTTGGCTTATAAAAGGCCACGTGGTTTGATTTGGCTCGTTAGTTTCACACCATCCCTAGGCCTGTCCCTTTGAGACCAGAGCCAGCATCATCCTAGGCATCCACACGGCACAGTCTGTGTAATGGTGACGAGCCCCCATCTCTCCCCGGCATTCACACTGTTGACTTTCCGAGTCACATCGGCAGGTTCCTATGAGTTTACTGGAGTGTCTTCCTAATTCATATCTTTGTGTGCTTGGAACAGAATATGAAACGGCGCAGGCGTCGAGACATTTTACGAGTACAGCTGGTACGGATATTTGAACTGCTGGCGGATGCTGGTGTCATTAGCCACAGGTGGGTGTGGGATTCTGACATTCAAAACTTCAGGGTGATTAGAGACTGTTTCCTCCATGGAATATGGAGAAAAACACCATTGCAACAAAAACACCTAATATACACGTCAACATGTGTCAAAAACTAGCTCTGATGTGCCCATGCCTTTGATATTCGGTTGGAGCCTTGATTTCCAGGAAAAGGCAATAATGTGGACTTTTCTTGCCCCACTTTGATGATAAATAACCTTCTGGGGTTGAGAAAAACTCACATGTTCAATGGCTAACTATTTTAAACAAGGTATGCAAATTTCTTCTGAAGTACTGTGGTTGATCCTGCTGGGGAAATTGTGACTTTTACAAACGGAGCTCACAGCTGTTTACCCACCATTCGCAAGCTGAGCCATAAATCCCAGAGCTGTTCTTGACACTAGGACCAAGCCCCTTGAGGGAACTCGAACAGTTTCCTTTGGAGGGTAATGGTGTCACCTGACCTTTGAGGCAAAAAGTAATGGATCTGACCTTGTGTACCAAAGGAATCTGGAGAGAAGTCTCCATGGAAGGAAAAGGTCAGGAGTTTAACAAGCGTAATAACAATGTGTTCAGGCATTTGTCCTGGCTGTTTCTGAACATGCCTAGCACCCTTCCAATCTAGCATCAGGAGCTTGTGACAGACTCTCAAAATAGAGGCTCTGTGGAAGAGAGTTTTAAAGCCATAGATTCACTTTTCTTTCATGTCGAATGGAAAGCAAAAGAGAACATATGATTAAAGGCCGTCCACTTGAAATTATGAGAAATAAAATTGAGTTTTGTGGACTTGATGGCAAAGCAAGAGTGTGTATAACGTGAGCCTCTCACAGTCCCTTTAACATGGCAATAGAGGATGGAGCCTCTTTGAATGCCTCTGGTTTGGATAACGACCAAACATTGGTATATTGAAAATGAACTACAGAAGCTAGACCCATGACTGAGCAGTAATTGTTTTAGAAAAAAGCTATTTTGATTCTTTTTTTCCTTTCTAAGAGAAAATCAAAGGTTGTCACTGCTGTGGATTATGTCCTCCATCCCAGTGGGATGGGGACATTTTAAATGCCAGGGAGACAGGGACCTTATGTACCTGGTGTGTACAGAAGCCACTCAGTAGATATTTAAGAGAATGGATGTTCTTGTCTGGTATAGGTTGCAGCCCACTAGTTGGTCATGACTTGAAGTCAGAAGCTAGGTCATCCGTTAATTCAGCACATGTTTATTCTTACAGATAGATATTTTCAATGATACAACTAGTAAAAAAATTTTTTTATCTTAAAAATATTATGTAGAAGTAAGTACTCTCTCAATGTAATGAGAGCTGACTTTGATAAATAGAAATGAAGTACCTTTTGATTTATATAGCAGGCACTTATTGTCCATAGGGTCATTTTGGGCCTAATGCCTAATATGGGCTCTCATTGAAAGATTCTGTCATAGGCCTGGATATATAGCCAAGAACTGACAGGACAAGGCAGGAGTCTAGACTTCTGACTCTTAGTAGCTCCTGATACTGAGGTATACATCTCTTGCCTCATTAGGAATCCAAGAGCGGGCTTAGGGCAGCTGTAGGAGTCTAAAGCAGTCTGAGGTGCAGCGCCGTGCCTTGAGTTCCTTTCAATAACACCTGTCATCTCAGAAGGCTGAGGATACACACCTGGTGGATAAGCAGTCATATAAGGATGTGTTAGGAAGAGCATCGGAGACAGGAGACTCACTGGAACTGGCCTTCCTTTCTACACTGACACATTCCCCAGTCCCTGAATCCCCCTCCCACACACACACACACAGGCCTCCCACCTTCTTACCACAAAGCTATACATGTGAATGGAGAAGCAGTAATATTTAGTTTTTGTAAAAGTTAGGTATGAAATTGGAAGATATAAATTGCAGTTGCAGTTGCTTGAAGAAGTCCCACCTACTCTTTATACGTAAGTATTTAATCCTGACCACCTACTATTTATACATAAGGAAGCCAAAATCACATTCATTTGATTGTTCTGTCTTTAAAGTGTCATTCTGCCACATGCATACCAAGTGTGCTTGCTCTGTGTCCTTCTGACAGTGGTTATTTCAGTTGGGACCGAGAGTCATATCTTCTCTCTGTTTTTCTTTGCCCTTCTCAGTGCAAGCGGCGGCCTTGACAACGAAACTCACTTCCTCAACAACACCCTCTTGGAGTACGTAGATTTAACTCGACAACTTCTGGAAGCAGAAAACGAGAAGGACTCTGACACACTGAAGGATATCCGATGCCATTTTAGTGCCTTAGTGGCGAATATCATTCAGAATGTTCCGGGTAGGGTCTTCCGTTTCTCAGAGCCTTCTGGAATGGGAAGAGGCAGCCTGTCTTCCCCCGCTTGAGGTTTTGGTTTTAAGGAAGTAACTTGTGGGCTAGATGATGGTTCAGTGGGGAAAGGCACTTCTTGTCCCAGACTGACCTGACTCTTGCCCCGGGACCTACACTGGTCTGCAAGTCGCCCGTGACCACTACACCAGTCTGAGGCATGTTCATACATTTATACACATATGTGCATGCACACTCCCACAATGCATATACACACATGCCTAAATGTACTATTTTTAAAAGCTTCTAACTTGTGAGCATCCTAGGAGACTGTGTCAACACAATGTTGATGGCAAGTGATTGAAATCAAGAAGTGATCAGCCCAGTAGGGATTTCCAATGATCATCTCCTTAGACAAGTTTGTAGTAGATGCAGTAAGCCAGGAATGTAACCCGAAGTGATAATTGAGAATAAAGCTGTGCCTGCAGACTGAAGGAGGAGTGCAAATGATGGTATAAGTTAAAGCAAGCGGACAGTGCTGCCGATGGGTTCATTTAACAGATGCATGCCTATTTTTGAGTAGGCACTGAGAAATATGCTGTGAAGATTGATCTGTACAACTGTGCTTTTACAAGTCATAAATTCTTTCCAAACTGTGTTTTAAATAGATGGCTGGATGCCTTATGTATACAGGATAAGTTTCTTTTCCCTCTCCCCAAATATGGCTGTTTTGTTATTTTAAGTAGTCCATACTAACCTTTGGCTTTCAAACACATGAGTTGTATTTTTAACAGGTTCTTTTAGTACATAATTAGACTTGTTAATTTTAAGCACAGGAGCCTGACTTTGTTCTTTGAAAGGAAAATAATGTTACTTGAGGTTCAAGAGAGTATTTATTTTCTTTATATTTTCTGTGTGGAGAGTGATTAGGATAAAGATAGATTTAGTTTTGTTACTATACACTTTTCCCACAGCTTCCATTATCTTGACTTATTAGATATTGTTGAGTTTCTTAACACATACTGATGCTGGGAACATATAGAGTAAGTGTGCTGGCTAGTTTTATGTCAACTTGACACAGGCTAGAGCCGTCTGAGAAGAGGAAAGCTCAATTGAGAAAATACCTTGTAAGATCTGTTTGTAGAGCATTTAAAAAAAAAGATTTATTTATTTTTATGTGTATGAGTACACTGTAGTTGTATAGATGGCTGTGAGCCATCATGTGGCTGCTGGGAATTGAACTCAGGACAGCCCACTCGCTCCGGGCCTCCCTGTAGAGCATTTTCTTAGTTAGTGATTGCTGGGGTAGGGGCCAGCCCATTGTGGGTGCTCCTGTCCCTGAGCTGATAGTGCTGGGTTCTATAAGAAAGTAGGCTGAGGAAGCCATGATAAGCTGTTCTGTGAAAATGAGTGCAACAGATCCCCTTTCCTCCCCAAGTTGCTTTTGTTGGTGGTGTTTCATGGCAGCAACTGCCCATCTAAGGCAGTAGGAGAGAGCTTAAAAGGCAGAAGTTCCCCTTAACTGTTAGGTTCCAAACTGAACGGCTCTGCAGAGCCCTGCAGGCTTCTGGCACCTCTGTCGAGGGGCACCTAGACAACAGTCTGCACATATACACATGGCTTGGAGTAGATCTGTTCTTCTTTGCCCTCACGTCAAAATGTATGTTTGATGTGTGGTTCCTTTTTACAAAAGCAGATTTTTTTACTGGGGAGAAAAAAAAATACAAATTTTGAAACAGTATTTTACTAGTCAAAAAGCCCTTGTTTAGCAATGAATCCAGCCCCCGTGGTAAAGCCTCCCTTGAGTTTGTCAGACAGCCAGGAAGAGGCGGGTCCTGACTTGAGCTCTCTCCCCGACTCCTTGAAGCATCCTGCCTGACGGCTTCAGGTGTATTCAGATGCACTTTCCTTTTTCTGTCCAGTGGCCTTCGGTTTGTTTTTAGTAGCTGACAGTCAAGTTGGCGTGCCCCTCAGAACGAAAGGAAGCAGAAGTAACTCTGTCTACCTGTGCTCCTCTTCACAGTGCACCAGAGAAGGAGCATCTTCCCTCAGCAAAGCCTGCGCCACAGCCTGTTCATGCTGTTCAGCCACTGGGCGGGCCCCTTTAGCATCATGTTCACGCCCTTGGACAGATACAGTGATAGGAATATGCAGATCAACAGACATCAATACTGTGCATTGAAGGTACCATCTTTGATCCCTCGTTTCCTTCTCACGGTGTTAGGAGTTGTCTCTGTACTACGTGAGACCGTGTGCAGAAGAGGCTTTCTTCTGACCGCCAAGTGTTAGGGTGTAAGTTTGTCTGCCACACGGATAGCTTTGTTTAGGTACCTAAAATACAATGCAAAGGAGTTCCAAAAATCTCTTAAGATTTTTATTGTTGTATTGTTAAAAGATTGAGGATTCCCATTAAGAAATACATTTTGTTCATAATTAAGCGTTCTTTCTGTTGGTCTTCTTATCTTTAAAATGCATGGTTAATTCAGTGTGGTGATAAACTGCTTCACTTTTAAAGTTACTGCTAGGCTAGGGGCTATAGCTTACTAGCAGAATGCCTGCCCAGCATGTGTAAGCCCCAGGTTTAAACCCAAAACCACACAAAAAAAGCGACTACTATTATATATCTATACAACAGTATATATCTGTGTACTGTTACATATATTTATTTTTCACATAATACTTTCATATTATGGCGGGATACACATGAGTGGAAATGCCTTGCCTCTTCTCATTAAGCAGAAACCGTTGACCTCTTAAGTGTTTTAAATGTAATTCTGATATTATCATTTGAAGGCTATGTCTGCTGTACTGTGTTGTGGCCCTGTTGCAGATAATGTGGGACTGTCATCAGATGGCTATTTGTACAAATGGCTGGATAACATTTTGGACTCTCTGGATAAAAAGGTAATTTAACCATCCCTTTGATGTTTTATAATAAATTGCCATCACACTGTTTGCAGTTGTCAACCTCTGAAATAAGTCTTCCTTAAAATAGGATAGAATTATGTGTATTAAAAATATAAGGGTGGCGGGAGATGGCTCAGTGATTGAAGTACTTGTCAGGCAAGCTTAAGGACCTGGCTTCAAATCCCTAGCACCCAGGTAAATGCCAAGCTGATGTGATGGCCCACTTATAACCCCAGAAGATATCTGGGCTTGCCAGAGCAAGCTGACTAGCTGACGTCCCATTACTGGTGGGCTCTGGGTGCATTTGAGAGGCCCTGACTCAACCGACTCAGCATATGTGTAACCACAGGCTTTTCTCCTTGTGCCTAAGTTTCCAAGCAACAACTTGGGAGCTTACTTAACATCAGTGCTTACGTCCTTAAACTTGGCTCATTCCCACCAGCTTGTAACTTACTTAACTCATTATTCTGTGTTTGCCACATGCCTGGTTAGTTACCTCCTCTCCGGGTTACACCTCAGACTTCCGCAGAGCCTAGGTGTTCCCAGAGTTCCCGTCTCTCTACCGGAACTGCCAGCTCCTGTCTTCCTGCCTTTTGCTAATAGGCCCTCAGATTTTTATTGATAATGCTTCCACACAGTACACAAGAGATTATCCCTACACATATGATACGGAATTCAATAGGATGTATCATCTAAGAAAGTTGGAATTCTTCTTACTCATGTGAATAATTTCCATTACCCTTATATAGTGCAGGATTAATAAGGTGCTGTATGTATTTTGCAATAGGATTCCGTCTAAATAACTATTAAAAATGAGTACACTGTGTACCCTTTGCTGGTTTTCTTTTTTTTTTTTATCACTGTTTTGACTTTTTTTGAGCTAATTGTTCTTGTATGTCCCTGCCCTCCCTCCTCCCTCACCTTATGCCCTTGCTGTTACGCAGTGCACACACCAGCTTCACAATATAAAGTGTGGCTTATCTTCCCCCACAATGGAATTATTGCAAATACTAATAAGACTTGATAAAGAGTCATTGAAGAAGGCACCATTCATTTTTCTGAAAGCACATAAGTCTGTTCACATTCATCGGCTGCCTTCTGGCTCTCTCTGTTGGAAGAGAGAAACTCAAAAAGGTTTGCAGGGGCCAGCAGTGGTGGTGAGTGCCTTTAATCCCAGCACTTGGGAGGCAGAGGCAGGCGGATTTCTGAGTTCGAGGCCAGCCTCGTCTACAGAGTGAGTTCCAGGACAGCCAGGGCTACACAGAGAAACGCAGTCTCAAAAAACAAAAACAAAAAAACAAAAAAAAAAGGCTTGCAGGGAAAAAAAAAACCATGCACCTGCGACCCCATCCTCACTCCCACCCACCCCTTACTCTTGTTGTGAGTAGACTGGGAATTAGCTGAACAAAAGGAGATTGGAATTTGTGATGTTAAACAATGAATATATGCTGTATCAGTCCCCCTGCCTTCTGACTCCCTTCCTGGCGTTCTCGCCCTCCCCCAGGTTCACCAGTTGGGCTGTGAAGCAGTCACGTTGCTACTGGAGCTGAATCCTGATCAGAGCAGCCTGATGTACTGGGCCGTGGACCGATGCTACACTGGCTCCCGGAGAGTAGCAGCCGGCTGCTTCAGAGCCATTGCCAACGTGTTCCAGAACAGGTATCCAGTCCACATGCGGCGGCTCAGATCCACTTGCAGCTGTTTGGGTGTCCTCTTCTCTTCTCTTCTCTTCTCTTCTCTTCTCTTTCTGTCTGTCTTTCTTCCTTTCTTTCTTTCTTTCTTTCTTTCTTTCTTTCTTTTTTAAGATTTATTTACTTATTACACTGTAGCTGTCTTCAGACACTCCAGAAGTGGGTGTCAGATTTCATTATGGATGGTTGTGAGCTACCATGTGGTTGCTTGGAATCGAACTCAGGACCTTCAGAAGAGTAGTCAGTGCTCTTAGCCACTGAGCCATTCTCTCCAGCCCTGGGTGTACGTTTTCAAGAAACAGTCTTTCAGAAATATTAAGAAACCTGTCTTTTTCTTTCCTTGACTGCTAGTGACATTTAGCCAATAAAGGATAATGGTCCCCCTGTAGTTTAAAAAAAAAAAGACAAAAAACAAACAAACAAACAAAACGGCAGTCACCTGTAGTCGTAGAAGATGGCCACAGCCTTACCTTAACCTGCCGTGTGGATTAGCTGGTGTGAACATTTCAGACTTCGCCTTTCCTAACATGTGACATTTGTCTTCAGGGATTATCAGTGTGACACAGTGATGCTCCTAAATCTGATACTGTTTAAAGCAGCTGACTCTTCTAGAAGTATCTATGAAGTTGCCATGCAACTCTTACAGGTTCGTGTACAAACAATAAAATCTAACTGTACTCGGGATTTGACACAATGATATTTTTACCATTAAAGCATTGTAATATTGATAGTAAAGCAGGATACTAAGTTCCGATTGTCAGTAGAAATACAAGCAGTATAGATACTTAAATCTTTAGATAATACAAGCTCTTCAGAACTGCCCTACAGAGGATTATATTAGCACGTGTGAGTGTATTTTGATATTTACAAGGAGTCGCCAGTTAGGGCTGATGTATGAGAGAGATTATTTCTCTTTGACAGATGAGAATGGAGTGGTTTGGGTTTTTTGTTTTGAGTTAATTGTTCTAGTAATCTCGTATTAACTCTTTATGATATCCCTATAACCTTTCTTAGCTTATCATTATTATCCAGTGTTTAACTAATTGATAATGAGGCAAGAAGCCTTGAAAAAAAATTTTTTTTAAGAGGCCTTAAAGTGGGATTGGAGTGAATGCTGATATTTCTTTCTTTCTTTTTTTTTTTTTTTTTTTTTTTTTTTTTTTTTTGAGACAGAGTTTCCTGTCTTTGTAGCCCTGGCTGTCCTAGAACTCACTCTGTAGACCAGGCTGGCCTCAAACTCAGGAATCTGCCTGACTCTGCCTCCCAAGTGCTGGGATTAAAGGCATGCGGCTCCATGGCCTGGCGAATGCTGATGTTTTTAAAGGCTCTAGAGCAGTACACATGCACCTAAAACAACTAGAGAACCCCACCCATCTGCCCTCCTCTGTCCTTCTTGTACTGTAAGTCAAGGGCAGGTATAGTTTATAGTGTGTCCAGTGATTAGCCAAGAGATGTTTCAATGGGCTTTTTCCATTTGCACATATTTCGTGCAATTATATTTTTAGCTAGGAAAGTGAGTATCAATCTTTTTCAAGTCATTGCACAGTAAGTTGCTAAACCTCTATCAGACTGTACCACGAACTCACGTCGCTGGTGTTAAGGTATACAGAGTGTAAAACCTCCCAAGTGACGGTCACCTTCTGCAGACATTCCAAGCACTAGAAATTAGCATAGTAATGTAATAACTATATAGATTCTAAACTGGAATACTGTATAGGATAAGTTTCTTGTTTTTCAAATTAGAGCTGAACCTTAGAGGACCACACACATACAAAAAGTAACTGACGTTGACGAAATTGCTTTCCTGTAGATCCTGGAACCGAAGATGTTTCGCTATGCTCACAAACTGGAGGTTCAGAGAACGGATGGAGTCCTCAGTCAGCTGTCCCCGCTGCCGCATCTGTATTCTGTTTCTTATTACCAGCTGTCTGAGGAACTAGCCAGGGCATATCCAGAGCTCACTCTTGCCATATTCTCAGGTTGCCCAACGAAATGCTTTCTATTTCTTTTGCAATAAGCTCTAACCGTGTGTGTGTGTGTGTGTGTGTGTGTGTGTGTGTGTGTGTGTGTGTGTGTGTGTGTGCATACAAATGTGTGCTTGAATGGTACATGCATAGGGAGGTCTTGGGTTAATATTGTTTTTTCCTCACTCTCCACCGTGTTTGTTTGATAGGATTTCACTGATTTCACTGGACAGGGTGGCCGGCCTCTTGTCACTACCTCCTCAACTTCAGGATGAAAGATAGTGCTGCTTTGGCCCACTCCCTTGCCTGTGTTTAGGATCCACACTCACATCCTGACATTTGCATGGCAAGCATTTACTGACCGAGCTTGCTTCTGGCTCTAAAAGACGATTTTTAGAAAGCTTGTCTGACAGAGAAGGGTTTTTCAAACCCATCTATCTTGCTATTTAAATCTGATGGTGTGGTCTTGCTTTTTGAGAAGAAAGAAAAAAAAACGACATCATATATAATGTAGGGGTTTTTGGTTTTGCTTGGCTCTTGTTTTAAACAAAGTAAACCTTAAATTTGTCAGCTCGCTGGTTCCTCCATCACAGCCAGCTTGGCACCCCTCCACAGTGCCTTCCTTGTTGGGTACCTAGTCACACCCACCATCCACTGCCAAATCTACTGTACACCAGTTCCCGTTCTCAGCCCTCTCCCCAGGAGGCCTTGACCTCTGTGAGTGTCAGGTTTCTGCCTGAAACTCAGTGGACACTTCTGGCTCTAGCTGCTCTGTGACCGCTAGTCTTCAGGCCCTTGGCTGTTCACAGCTGTGGATGTTAGCTGTTCTCCGTAGGTTTCCATTCTACTCTGTCTTGGTTTCCAGGCACTTACTATTTCCTGGCTTTCTTATTTCTTTTCTGTCAACTTTAGCGGAGGTTCGCCCTCTCTTCATGTTGATGTTGCAACACTGCAACCTGGGAAGACTCCCATCCATCTCCCTGAAGGAGTCAAGCCCAGACATGGCCCCAGTTCCTACACACTTGAGTTAGGATCTCTTCATTCAATCTCTTTTAAAGTGTCAGAGTTTGCTTTTCATGCCCAAACTGTCCAGTTTGTATGTGAACTGCGCAGGTACTCCATGCAGAATATTTGTCTTTGTCTTGAGACTCTATTCCTACTGTCATCTTGCTCGTTTCAGAGGTGCATGCGGTTCAGTAGTGTTAAGTGTAAAGTAGGTCTCTACAACCCTTTACTCTTGCAGAATTGAGACCAGCCCTTAATAGCTTTCCCCATTTTCCTGCCCTTTGTCCCCCTCTACCATCTATCTACCTTGTGTTTTATGAATTTGACTACTGTGGATAAGTGGAATCATATGGTGGAATTTTATGTACGTGGCTATTTTGCTCAGCACAGTGTCTTCTGGATTCCTCTATGTAGCGTGTTTTTTTCATCTTTTCTGGCTGTATAGTATTCTAGAGCCTGTGCATCACAGTTTATTGTCCCATTCTTTCCTCTGACAGCCATTTCAATTGCTTCTGTGTTGTTATGCGCAAGTATTGCTTTGAGTCTCTGTTTTGAATTGTTTTAGATATACACCCAATGACTGGATTAGTTGGATGGTAGAGTGTTTCTCTAAGTTTTTGAGGAGTCACCATGCTGATTTCCATACAAGTATTCAACATCTTATAATCTTGCCGAGAGCCTGGAAACATTTATTTAACTGCCAACTGCATTTTGTATTTAAAAAACAAAACAAAACAAAAAACTAAGCATGGCTGGTCAGGGTGGCACACATCTGCAATTCCAGTTCTTGGGACTGTGAAGTACAAGGCTAGCCTGGGCTACATAGAGAGTCACTGTGTGAGAAGATAAAAGAAGTGCTTTGTGTTAGCCAGCCTTTTAGCATTGGGAAGTGACTGACATGCCTTCCTGTTGGCCCAGAAGCACGTGGGATGATGTTGGGTCTTCTCTTTGATATTCCTTGAACCAGAGATCAGCCAGCGGATCCAGACAGCTCACCCCGCGGGGCGGCAGGCCATGCTTCATTATCTACTGCCCTGGATGAACAACATCGAGCTGGTGGATCTCAAACCTCTGCCCTCGGGGAGGAGGCAGGATGAAGATGAAGATGACTCCCTGAAAGACAGAGAGCTCATGGTGACCAGCAGGCGCTGGCTAAGAGGAGAGGGCTGGGGATCCCCACAGGCCACCGCCATGGTGTTGAACAATCTCATGTACATGACAGCAAAGGTATCAGGGTTTGTGTTCATCATGACTGCACCATTTGGGAATGGGAGTGGGTACTAAGGTTAGAAACTGATGCTGAGCCCGTCTGGGACAGACAGACAAAACCTACAGTATAAACTCTATTCTTCCTTTAATTCAAGCCAGATGACCGGTGATGCTGGTCTTTAAATTCCCTGGGGTGACCAGGGGGGTAATGGGGGGGGCGGAGAACAGTCATTCCTCTAATGTTTGGAAGAGATGAAACTTTCTGTAGCACTTTGTGGATTGACAAGTTTGGTTTTTACTAAGCAAGCGTCCCTGAAGTGTCTCTCTTATGTGCTGTTTTCAGTACGGTGATGAGCTGGCCTGGTCGGAGGTGGAGAACGTGTGGACCACCCTTGCAGATGGCTGGCCAAAGAACCTGAAAATTATTTTGCACTTTTTGATCAGCATCTGTGGGGTGAATAGCGAACCAAGCCTCTTGCCTTACGTATGTATTCAGAGTCCATTTTTTCCCCCTTTAGATGTACACATTTACTGAATTATCTGTCAGGGTATGGATTGATTGCCCCAGAGGCAACTGAGAATGGGGTGAGGACAGCCAGGACCTAATTCTGTCACTGCCACTGTGTGCTGTCCCAGGCCAGGTGCTCTGCAAGTATGGCCATTCCACTTCAAGGATAACACAGAAATGACGCCTGCAGTGATCAGCAGCTTAATGCATGCAGCTGTGATAAGGGGGACAAAGGAAAGTTCTGCTGAGAATAATTGTCTGAGAAACCCCCAGATAAAGGCTGGGGTTTGAGAGGAGGAGGTGGTGATGCAGAATCTACCAACTGAGGCTGCAGCCAGCAGTTTGATAAGAGAGCTCAGGGCCTGTGTCTTCTGGAGAGGAGGGAACATTTGGGGGAATAGATGGAAAAGGAAGAGATGTGGGATGCTCTTTCCTGCCATTAAATCCATTTAGTTAAATTAATTAAATTAAAGCCATTTACTCCAGTTGAGACCGGAGAAATGGCACTGTGGTTTCTTAACCATGGTTTGCTCTTTGTAAGGACCTGGTTTCAGTTCCCAGCATGCACATGGTGGCTCACAACTGTCTGTAACGCCATTTCAGGGGAGTGTAATGCACTCCTCTTGCCTCTCCAGCACCAGCCACATACACAGTACACAGGTAATGCTTGCAGGCAACACACCCATACGTGTTTAGTGAAAAACAAAATTGATATGAAAATATTATCCATCCACGTTAACAAAACGATAGAAGCAGTGAGGCCGAGGTGAATGTCCAGGATGTGCACAGAGCATGTCCAGCTCCCCAAAGCATGCCCCGCAGAAAGCCAGATCTTCAGGAGGCTGTCAGTGAAGTTCTTACAGACCCTCCCATCAGCAGACTACGGGGTGGTATAGGCAACATAAGTGATGGACCGACTGACAGACAGATGGACAGACAGCATGCTCCTGCCCAGGAGGTGGAGCCACTGGCTACTTCCTTGCTGTTAAAGTGTACAGCCGCTGTTAAGCTCAGTGGTGGGGGTGGGAGAGCAGGGTTGGGGGTGGTGGTGGTGAGAACAAAAGATAGAGGTTTTGGCATGCGTGCTGGATAAGTAACAATCAGAGGACACTCCTACCCCATGGCAGCCCAAAGCTTTCTCCATTAACCAAGGAGCTTTTAGAGAAAAGCTCCCTTCTCCCTCCCCTGCCCTACTCTTCTACAAAGATCTTAACTTTGATTTATAAAAAAGAAAATCTGTTTCAGTGGCAACTAAGAGCACTTGTTGTTCTTGCCAAGGACCAGGTTCAATTCCCAGCACCTACATGTAGTGCACAACCAACTCTTAACTCCAATTCCAAGGGTCCCAGTGCACTCTTCTGGCCTCCTCATAGCGCAGTGTATGAACGTGATACACATAAGTCAACCAAAGCATGCACACACATTAGACAAACATTTAAAACGTCCTCCTCTCCAGACGAAGCCACGAGATCAGAAGCTTCCTTCTCTTCTCCTGTGCAGGTGAAGAAAGTCATCGTTTATCTGGGTAGAGACAAAACCATGCAGCTGCTGGAAGAGCTTGTGAGCGAACTTCAGCTCACAGACCCTGTCAGCTCTGGCGTCACCCACATGGATAACCCGCCCTACTACCGAATCACTTCCAGCTGTAAAATCCCTTCGGTCACCTCAGGTGAGCCCCGCCCATTGCTATGGGAAGCGATGCTCCGCCCACATATTCTTATTCACAGGGGTTCTTATCTTTAAGTTACCAAAGAAGCAAATTCAAATAGTGGACATGCATGGTGATTGATATGAAACTTGGTAAATCTTCTATAAGTAAAGAAATTTAACAATGACATGATTCTTACTATTAAAGTGAGGAGTGGAGGTTTTGTACTTTTTCAGGAGCAGAGTATAAGTTCCTAAACAGTGGATTTTTTTTTATTCTGTTCTTTGTTTTCTTGGATATATTTTTAATGAATAGAGGCACCTTGTTTAATTCAGAAAAAAAATGCTAACTTGTTGGAATTACACGTGTGACCCAAGGCTGTAATTATTCGGATCTGTATTGTGCATTGCAGACAGTCAAGTGAATGCAAGTTCCATTGGCTATGAATAGGCACAGTCCGATGTTTTTATGACATATGGAAAGATGCTATGGTTGGTGAATGATACAGTATGGAGCCATTGAAGCAAGTTAGCATACCCGGAAGCACTCAGCAGTGATTTGAGTTGAAGCAGTTGCACTCTGTGTGGGTAACTCCCAGTGATGAGTATAGCTAGGAGGCCAAGTGGGTCTCACCCTTCTGATGCAGTGACCTGTCATGTCCGCCTAGACCAGCAAGAAAGACACGACCCATGAGCTCTTCTTTTGGCAGTTTTTTCAGGAACCTTGAACAATCTTCTAACCCCCAGGGCAACACCCTTGGCCAGTACGAACTCCCAAGCTTAGCCAATCCCAATGGGCCACATGGCAAAAGCAGATAGGTCATCAAATTCGGAAGCAACCAAGGGCAGCAAGCTTAGCCAATTAAGGGCTTGTTTACGAGACCACTCACTCTGGGGATGGCGGAAGCCAGCGCCATCTCAGGGCGGGGTCCAAGCAGCTCTCCACAGCGACCCTTTAATACAGTTTCCCATGTGGTGGTGACCCCCAACCACAACATTATTTTTGTTGTTACTTCATAGGTGTAATTTTGTTACTGTTATGAACCGTGTGGTAAATAGCTGATAGGTAGTCCTATGGGGGTTGTGCCCCACAGGTCTAGACTGTTATTGGTGAGGACTCTGTAATACTCGGGTCTCCCAGTGTGGATTACATGCTTGCACTAAGTCAATACCAACCGCATCTTTGGAAATTTTCTTTTCATTTCTGTCTTTTATAATATTGTTTTTCTTTGTATATCCTTTTGGCTTTGACCTTTTGGTCCAACTTTCCACTGAAACTCTCTTCACGTCTAGCTCTCCCACATAGGCAAACAAGTGCTTAAGCCCACAATGTTTGCTGATTTTTTTTTTTTTGACATCCCACTAGTCATGTTTCATAGTTGAACTTTGTTTTCCAATAACTTATGAAATCCCGACATCCCTTTTACAGCTGCGTGTTCTGACTTTGAGCTAAGACTGTCCTTGAGAGCCTTGGTTCTCTAGAGCCTTTTAGAGGAGTGCAGCAACCAGTGTTGTAAACTCTGTGAGCATAGAAGTGCACTGTCAGCATCTTTTGTCAGGAGGCAGCCTCCCTGACGTCTGTCTCAGTGCGTGGAGGCAGCCTCCCTGACGTCTGTCCCAGTGTGTGGAGGCCTTTTCTCTTTTCGTTGAGACCTCCCAGAAAGACTTCCGTTGATCAGCTCCTGAGAGAAGGAGGGTGGACATCTGTGGGTTGCCTGTATTCACACAGTCTCCTGGAGCCTAACAGTACAGTGGCTCTGAAGGCCACAGGGAAGGGGGGTGCCATTCTAAAACTTAGCACATGCAGTCTCATGTCTCCTCACTGTCATCCAGAAAGTGTTCCTTTCTCAGCTCTGCTTGGTGTGGCCCAGGCAAGAAGTGTTTTCATAAACTCTCAGGAGAAAAGACTTCTGCTGGTGGTGGGAAGAGACAGCCACCAGCTACAAGTGTGCTGGAGTTACACTTTGGAGAATGACTACTTTTAGGATAGATTTTTCAGACAGTTCTGTTTTTAGCACTGCTTCAACGACAGTATGGCTGCCTCTTCTTCTCTCCCATCCCCTGTCTCCATAACAGTTATTTCTCACCCACTTACTTGCTTTCTTGTATTGCATCTCTAAATGTATTGCATAGTAGGGGCACATGCATGCCGTGCTGTGCATGTGGAGGTCAGATGACAACTTATGGGAATTGGTTCTCTCCTTTCACTATGTGGGTCTCTGGAGTCAAACTCAGGTCGTCAGGCTTGGTAGCAAGAGCTTTTACCCACTGAGCCATTCTTTGTGTATCCACCATGTCTTAGTTAGGGTTTCCATTGCTGTGAGGAGACACCATGACCAAGGCAACTCTTAAAAGGGACAATTTTTAATTGGGGCTGACTTACAGGTTCAGAGGTTCAGTCCATTATCGTCATGACAGGAAGCATGGCAGTGGGCAGGCAGACATGGTGCTGGAGGAGCCAAGAGTTCTACATCTTGGTTTGAAGGCAGCCAGGAAAAGACTGTCTTCTACAAGTAGCCCAGAGGAGGGTCTCTTCTGTGCTGGGCAGAGCTTGAGCACTAGGAGCCCTCAAAACCTGGCTACATGGTGGCACACTTCCTCCAACAAGGCCACACCTAGTCCAACAAAGCCATGTCTCCTAATAGTGCCACTTCCCATGGCTAAGCATATTCAAACCACCACACACTATCCACATTTGTTTTCTTACAGTCAAGAGCATGACAGTCCAGGGGCTGGAGACATGGCTCAGTATTTCAGAGCACTGGCTGCTTTTCCAGAGGACCTGGATTCAATTCCCAGCACCCACACGGGCAGTTCACAGCTGTCTATAACTCCAGTTCCAAGGGATCTGACACCCCCACACAGATATACAAGCAAGCAAAACATGTGCACATAAACTAAGAATAAGTCATTTAAAAAAAATTTAAAGAAAGGATACAAGGATCATGAGTATTGCCACTTTGCCTTTGTGGCAGTGGTGTATTGATCAAAACATTTATTGCTCCCTTAAGCTAACATACACTCTTTCCCTCTGATGACAGGAACTACTTCCAGTAGCAATACAATGGTTGCTCCCACCGATGGCAACCCTGACAGCAAGGCCCTAAAGGAGAACTTTGAAGAGAGGTGAGTATTTCTGTCAAGGAGCACATGATAATTTCTTCAGGCTAAGGCTATAGCAAAGCATACGTTTCCATGCTCGACCGTTTTCACGTGGACTCCTCAGCATCCCCTGCCCTTTGATATGCTTTAATGATAAAGGGCAAGCTGTGCTGAGTCATTGTATGCAGAGACCTATCTACCCATAGGTCTCACCAGAATCCCTATGTGACGGGATGCTTAGAGAAGAATAATTGAGACCTTCAGCTTTTGAATTACAAGGTAGAAATTGGTGTGTGCCTAGTGAGCTGTTGGTAACATTTTGTATAAAGTATGCTTCTTTCACACATAGAAAGTAAGACAAACTTAAAGGGGCTGAAGAGATGGCTTGATGCACAAACCACTTGCCACACAAGCATGAGGATTAGGAGAGATTCTCAGAATCCCCATAAAAGCCAAGCAGGCCTGTCAGCCAACCAGTAACCCTAGCACCCCAGAAGGGGAGGTGGAAAAGGAATCCCTAAGACTAGCCACATAGGCAAGACAGCCAAAGTCAACCTTTAATCTCCAAATACACACACACTTCTGCATACATGGGCACACCTACAAACACACATACCAAGGAAAAGATAAAGTGAACAGTAAACCAGGAACACCACTTCCCTGTGATCTGCGCTGATCTGCACCTGACTCCCCCAATCCTCCCCACAGCTATGTGCACCTGGACATCTACGGTGGACTGAACAGTCATTTAAACCGGCAACATCACAGACTGGAGTCCCGTTACAGTAGCAGCTCCGGAGGGTCTTACGAAGAGGAAAAAAGTAACCAATTCTCAATGCTCCTTAAATCTTAACTGTTCCAATGGCATGTACTGTTAACCTGGTTCATGAGTTTGTTCTTCCAAGGAATTGTTGTAAAGCACTTTAAAATTATATCTAACTGCCAGTAGTTCTAATGCAATGAGGTGTCTTGATTTTAAGAAATGAATATATTAACCAACAGGAGGCTGGGAGATTTTTGTTTCGGGTACAGATTCCCTTTAGAAAGCATATAGAATCTGTTCTCAAGATGTGTCAGAGAGGGCTGGTGAGATAGCTCAGTGAGTAAGAGCACTGACTGCTCTTCTGAAGGTCCTGAGTTCAATTCCAAGCAACCACATGGTGGCTCACAACCATCCATAATGAGATCTGACACCCACTTCTGGTGTGTCTAAAGACAGCTACAGTGTACTTAGATATAATAATAAATAAATCTTTTAAAAAAGAACAAAACAAACAAAAAAAAGAAGTGTCAGAGAGCTGGGCTATGGTGGCGTACGCCTTTAATACAGCACTTGGAAGGCAGAGGCAGGCGGATTTCCGAGTTCCAGGCCAGCCTGGTCTACAGAGTGAGTTCTAGGACAGCCAGGGCTATACAGAGAAACGCTGTCTCAAAAAAACAAAAAAAAAAGAAAAAAAAGTGTTAGAGAACAGACATTGTATGCTGTCTGGCTGTTATTCTTTAAACAAATTTACTTATCTTACGGATCCACATTTTGGTGAAAAGTTTCTCTTCTACTGCCATAGTGATCAGTCCTAACCAAGTAGCACTGCCACATGAAAGAAGGGATGGATAGAGTAAAAACATTCTAACTAGATCGGGACTCTGGAGGATCTGGCCCAATCTCCTCATTTTATGCATCATGGAACTGAGGTCCAGAGAGGTTAAGGGACTTATCCACGTCACACAGAATTCACATTTCCGGGTGTCATTTGTTCTGCACCCCACAGCCCAGTATGGTAGAGCATTTCTTCCAGAAATGGGTTTGTGTCAGCCCCGTCTCAGGAAATTTAAAACCAAATAACTTGTCTCAAGGCAGCTTTATTTATGAGTTGGTCTCCCGGACTGGCCTTCAGCTGGGGAGACGTAGGACATGTGAGTGTAGTTTTGCTTGAGGATGGAGCTCAGTCAATAAATCAGTCTCTAAATCTCATCTCCCCCCAAGTTTATAACCTTGGTGCTTCGGTCCCCCTAGAAGATAGTGGGAAAGTGTCTGGATCCCTCCCCAGTGCTGTGAATAGCTTGCTGATGGCAGACATCAGACGTTACAGAAAATGAGATGGTTTTATCTTGATAGGTGACTCAATGCCACTTTATTCTAATTGGCGCCTGAAAGTGATGGAGCATAACCAAGGAGAGCCACTGCCCTTCCCGCCAGCTGGAGGCTGCTGGTCACCACTGGTGGATTACGTGCCTGAAACCGCATCTCCTGGATTGCCTCTTCACAGGTGGACTAGAGCGTCATTCCTATTTCGTAACAAGCCACTTGGCCTCGGCGGCTGACCCCCTTCAGCTTCCCAGACACTGTCTGACAGGACACAGCGTAGGCGTGGTCGTCCTCGCTGAGACACTGCACTGAAATTAGACCTGTCGGTTGAGACGTTAAAAAGATCCAAAACTATATTCTTAGTGCGCAAGTTAACACTGCTGAGTCTGATTCTCCTGCTGCTCTTCTGGGTGTCTGGCATAGTTACTTGACCTTTCTACGACCCAGTTTCCACATCTGAGAAAGAAAAAAAAATGTGATTTCTTTGTGGTCCTCACTGGTTTTATTGTTGTTTTGTTTTGTTTTGTTTTGGAATTCAATTAACCTGAATTCTAGTGAGTGAAACCATAGGAAAGCAATTACTACATTCTTTCAGAATGTATTAGTGCACCAAATGGGTACTGAACACCTTCTGGGGCAAGTGCTGTTTGTGGTATGGTATGTCTGAGGACTCAAGATAAGGAGATACAGCCCTTGACTCCAAGGAGCTCCGAGCCCTGTACTTTGTGCCAAGGCTATCGCTGTAACTGTTCTCTTCTGCTGCATTTTTTCCTCTTTTTTTTCCCCCTCTAGAAAAGTTTGTTTCTGTAGAATACTCGAGTCTTGGAGGCATTTGTACAGTTTTCTCTAGGTCACTTCCGCTCTGCTAAGCTGCTAACCCCATGTCCTTCCCGTCACAGGTGTAACATAGCCGTGATCCTGCTGACAGATCTGATCATTGACCACAGCGTGAAGGTGGAATGGGGAAGTTACCTCCACCTTCTTCTTCATGCGATTTTTATAGGTAACAAATTCTGATCCCTCCACTTTGTGCTTCAAGGACCATTTTAAGGGGGTTAGATCAGTGGTTCTTGACCTGTAGGATGCAACCCCTTTGGGGGTTAGGGGTGGGGTCGAACAACCCTTTCCTAAGTGCATATCAGATATCTGCCCGTCAGATATTTACACTGTGATTTATAGCAAAATGACAGTCTGAAGTAGCAGTGAAATACTGTTTTGGTTGGGGTCCCCACAGCATGAGGAGCTGTATTAAAGGTGGCAGCGTTGGGAAGGTTGAGGACCCCTGTTGTAGATGCTGCTGTTTCTTGCGTTTTAGCATTGCTTCTGTGAGACTTCACATCCTCTCTCTCCAGTGGGGAGTCACTCTTAGCCTGACCACAGGCATGTCTACTGCCTTCTACCAGGGAATAACCCTAAGACCGTGTGTGTGCCCAGCAACCGTGTTACCTCTCAGCCCTTATCACTCCGATTCTTATGCCTGTCCCATGGTGCCTTGTACTCTCTACTCCTCCACACAAACACCTAGACATTCTACCGTGGGGCAGGAACAAGAGGGGATGCGTTACTGTAGCAGCGTAACATTAGTTTACCTCAGAGATTTGGAACCTTTCAGCGTGAATGGAGAATATAAATGAGTGTCTGACCTCTGCAGAGTCTGGTGACAGCTGAGTGTGCCTGTGTCCTTGGTGGCAGGCATGGACTCTTGCACATCTGTAATGCCTCTGTGCTTTGAACATTGGCTTTCTGAGGCCAGTCAAGGTAGTCATCTTCTGATGAAGCTCTCCTGCTGTGCACCTGTACGGTGTTTGCCCCTACCTAGTTCTCATGGGAAATAGACATTTACTTTGTCTCACATGGCAGGCAAAATAGAACTCCTGCTTTCTTAAAAGAATTAATAGGTATCTGGCATTACAAAGCAGAGCCATAATTTCTAAAAGGTTATGAAGTTTCTGGCAGGAAGCAAATTTAAAAGTTAGCTTGAGAGCCAGGCAGAGGCAAGCAGATCTCTGTGAGTTCCCGACCAGCCAGGTTGTATAGTGAGGAGACCCTGTTTCAAAAAGACAAAACAAAACAAACAAACAAGAAAAAACAAAAAATAGCTACCCCAGTTCTACCTAGGTATACAGTGGGCAGTTGCCTTTATAACTGTGTGGGGAATTTACAACCAATTTAGAACTAAGCTGTGTAATATATGATATCCCAGGACATCTCTTCTATACAGTGAGCACTCGTATTCTTTAGTTCTGGATGCCTGGGCTGAACCCGCCATAGCTAGCACACTCTGGGTATGCCCTGGGTTTGAACTCAACATATACAGACTGTTTTCCTTATCTCTCTCTCCCTCATTGATCCTGAAAGAGTTCTGTAACTGTCTATCGCTTTACCCGTCCAGTTAATAGTAAGGAGGAAAACACCCGAGCCCTTCTCCAAGCAGATTTTATTAGGATCCTTGTAATCTTGCTTGTTACATCTTACTTATTTCTACTTACATTTTATTAGTTACATCTTGCTTCTTACATCTTACTTATTACTATTTCTACTTACTCCTATTCCTATTCTTAGTTATATTCCTACATCTTACTTCTATCCTTACATACTTACTCCTATCTATCATACTTACTCTTCTGTATCCCATACTTTTCTATCTCATCACCAGCCCTAATTCTACATACTTACTTACTATCTCTACATACTTACTCTTCTAAATCTACATCTTACCTCTAACCCATCACCAGCCCTAATTCTACATACTTACTCCTATCTCCACATACTTACTCTCTCTCCAGTCTCTCTCCAGTCTCCAGCCCTTGTGGGTTAAATACTTTCCCTGGTCCCAATCAGCATCAGCTATGTGGCAAAGTATAATAGGCTGCAGGAAAATCATGCCAGCTTGCATCACAAACTAGAGGCACTCAGCTTCTCCAACTAAGGGCTTGATTATCAATGCTCTCTGCTCTGGCCGGAAACCAGGTGTTCAAAATATATGTACATAGAGTGGCAGCTGTGGCTCCCCACATGTAACCATTCCTGAGGTAGTATTCCCAATCTGTTCTTAGTAATGCAGATTTGATTTTGAGTTTCCAGAAGGCTTGGGGGTCACACACTCTCCCTACACCATTGCACATCAGGAACCTGCGTGCTGCCAGTGGGCCCATCGAATGAGTTTTGTGACAAGCACAGCGCCCTCCTAGCTGACAGAGCTTCTGTCCTGTCCTCTCTAGGGTTTGACCACTGCCACCCTGAGGTGTATGAACATTGCAAGCGCCTGCTGCTGCACTTACTAATAGTGATGGGACCCAACAGTGACATCCGGACTGTCGCCTCTGTCCTCCTCAGGAACAAGGAATTCAATGAGCCCAGGGTGTTGACAGTCAAGCAAACTGCACACTCAGATTACACGTTCACAGGTACAAACGTGGAAGCCACGGGTGCTAAGGTAGAAACATGCCTTAGGGTTGGAATCCCTCAGGAGTGAAAAGTCAATCAAGGAAAAGTTGAAACATGTAAATGTTTCAAATGCATTTGTGTTGTTTCAAGTAGCATGTGAAACATTCACAACCAACCAAAGAATGCATTGAAACGTGTCATCAAGTCTCCTGCTCCTAATGCTGTCTAGCAAATGGATTTTAGGTTGGGAATGTATAAGCTGAAGAGGCAGCAAAAAGTGCTTAATTTGAAACTTCTATGGTGATGATTATTTCATTGTGCTCTGTATCTGTGTTAAAATCTGTTTTCTTGATGCTTATAGTTCACTCACACTTATTATTACTATTATTATTATTATTATTATTATTATTATTATTATTATTATTATTCCACTCTTACTAATACAGCAATTACACAACAATGTTGGATTTTTTTTTTTTTTTTTTTTGGAATCAAAGTACATTTGCCATTTTATCTACTCACATGTCAGACACAGTGCTGATAAGATTTTTAAAACTGGCTAAAAGACAGATCAAGGACCAGGTCCTTGTAAAGAAAAAGGGAAAAAAAAATGATGCCTGGAAATTGTCCTTGGCCTACACACTCACACTCACACACACACACACACCATACTCACCTTCACACACACACACACACACCATACTCACCTTCACACACACACACACACACACACACTCACACACCTACCTACCTACATGTGCACTTGCCCCACCCCCCCAACATACGCAAAATTAAAGTAAAAAATGTAATTTTAAAAGTTTTTAAAAGGGAAATTAGAACAAACCTTCCTGGTTTTGTATGGGAGCAATTCTACTCATAATCCCAAAGCTTGTTGCTTTTTAAATGTCCTTTTGTCGGGTTTTTTTGTTTTGTTTTGTTTTGTTTTTGTTTTTTGTTTTTTTGGTGAGGCTTTAACTTTTAACAGTGTTTATTTAATGATTGGCTGGATATAAATATTAAATAGGAACTGAAACACATTCTTAAGTAGAATGGAGCCAAGACTATAGAATTTTTTTCATATTAAGTTGAAAATTAGTTCGCATTACAGAAATGTAGCTCGCCTTAATAAAGGTGAAAGCACACCTAGATTGCTAGGGCTTTGCTGTGGTGCGTGGTGTCCGTGCATGGTGTCCAGCAGGTGGCAGCAGAGGACCGCTCAGTAAGTGCAGCTAGGCTCCAATAACAAGCTGCGATCCAATAGCATTGCTGTAGCTGTGCCTGTTGAGATCTGCGGAAGATGAATCCTGCCCTCTAACCTGCCCACGCCCTCATGTGTCCCATGACGTCTATGAGTAGCAACGCGCAGTGCCGTTTTGCCCTAAACTGTAGTCCTGTTGTGTCTGTGTGTTCACGGTTGCCTTTCTCTCTCAGCAGGCATTAACGACTTTACACCTGACTACCAGCCGTCCCCTATGACTGACTCAGGGCTTAGCTCCAGTTCTACCTCCTCTAGTATCAGCTTAGGAAACAACAGCGCTGCCATTTCACACCTCCACGCCACCCTCCTCGGCGAGGTGGACCTCTCCGTGGAGCAAGATGGGAAAGTCAAAACCCTCATGGAGTTCATTACCTCAAGGTAACCAACCGGGCAGCTCTCGCCATCCCAGCATCCTCGGTGCCGAGCTAGCCCTGCTTCCGTCAAATAGCACAAGCCAGGTTTAGATTTTTCTGAAACCCTATACTTTGAAACTCACAAGTTTATATTGCATTTATACATATTGTATATATATGTGACTTTTGAATGTACATATATATATACATATATATATGTATATGACTAAATGCCCAGAGACAACACTATTATCTGGAGTCATAACAGTCTAGTCAGCCAATGAGCAAATACTTTTTTATGGCCTGCTGCATGCTGTAATAGATAAATAGATGCCCCGTGGTGAGAGCCAAAACCCGGGACTTGGAGAAAGGAGTTTGGCAGTGGTAGACCCAGACAAGCGATTTCTACACAGTGCTACAAAGCCTGGGGAAATTCACACTGGAGAGCCTTGAAAACCAAGCCTGTGATAACAAATGATTAAAAGAAAAATAAAAGTGTCGGCTGGAGAGTTGGCTCCGCAGTTAAGAGCACTCATGGCCGAGGACACAGGTTTTGCTCTCAGCACCCACACGGTGGCTCACAGTCCTCTGCTAACTCCAGTCTCTGGGGATCCGACCTCAAAGGGCCACAGGGATGGATGGCATATCCTGCATAGAAACACATGCATGCATAACACACCTAAAATTACTATTTTTTATGGGTTTTACCTATGTGTATGTCTCTCTGATATCTACCCAGAAATTGGGAGAAATTAGTTTTTGTGGGAGACTAAGTCACGAAATTATGAAATATAATTAGGGATTAGGAAAAATGACACTGAAGGGAACTACACAGGAATCCTACATTTTAAATTTCCCTTTTCTATGAGCAATACTCTCATCACCGGGCTAGTCTGTCACCTTCTTTGGCCATCTTTGAGGTCCAGTCCTGTCTTTCTCCACTTGCCATAGGCCCTTCCTTGTCCATGTGCTTAAGCAGGCTATATGGTCCGTGATCTGATGTGTTCAGTCACTGTCCCTCTCATGTGTATCAAGGTGAAATAGCGTCAGATAAGGGCAGGCACTTGATGCCAACTCCAGACAAATGAATGTCACCATCCCGTTTTCAGAAAACGAGGGCCCCTTTGGAACCATGAGGACGTTTCTTCCAAGAACCCCAGCATCAAGAGTGCTGACCAGCTCACCACGTTCCTGAAGCACGTGGTTTCTGTCTTCAAGCAGTCCAGTGCAGGTACCGTCTTTGAATACACCAAGCAACATTTGTCTGTATGGCTGAATTTTCAATGATGTCCAGCAAGAAGGTTGATATAACAAATATTCTCCTCTGTACACATTTTAACAAAGATTTTCTTGTTTAGTACATGGACGATGACAGATGTATTGGTAAATAAAAATTACTAGTTAAAAATAAAATTTCTACCCGTGACATAATAGTCATAAAATTGTACAATACAATTAAGAGTCATGAAAAATAGCATTAAAGCGGTGGTTTTCAGACTTTCTGATGCTGCAACCCTTTAATATAGTTCCTCATGTTGTGGTGACCTCAACCATAACATCATTTTTCACTGCTACTTTATAACTGTAGTTTTGCCACTGTTGTGACTCATAACATAAATACTTGATATGCAGATTATCTAATAGTGCGATCCCCAAAGTGGTCATGTCTCACAGGTTGAGAATCGTTGCCTCAAAGGGAAATATGCAGAAATTAGACATTTTAAGATCCTTTTTATGTAAGTAAAGTTTCTGCAATTTAAAATGTAACACATTCTGACAGTCTGTGTAAAAGCATTCTTTGCTAACATGGCACTTGCCTGCTAGGGATGGCTCTGCTTCTCCTTGCCTTTGGCAGTGCCTAGAGTCATTTTTGTCCTCGTAGGGTTGGCAAAGTAACTAGGGTGCTACTACATACCATTCAATACCTAGGACATCCCACTTTACAGTAAACTTCTGTCCCCAACTGTCAGCCTGGCCAATAGTGTGACATCCTGGTCCCCAGGACCCCTTCCCTGGAGATCAGAATAAAGATCTCTCCAATACAAACACAGGACAATCACTGTACATAATTAAACTGTGGTCTGCAGGGCACTGGTGGTAAATGATTAGCCTCATAGTCACAACTCCCCCGAGTTGTCCACAAGTACCCACGGTCTCCCATGTCTTCTCAGAAGGAATACACCTGGAGCGTCATCTCAGCCAGGTTGCCCTGCAGACAGCCCTTTCCTGTTCTTCTCGACACTATGCTGGGAGGTCCTTCCAGATTTTCAGGGCACTGAAGCAGCCCCTGTCTGCAGACACACTCTCTGACGTCCTCTCCAGGCTCCTGGAAACCGTAGGGGACCCCGGGGAGGACGCACAGGTAAGGTACTTAACTCCCTCCTTTTGAGGCAGTTATCAGCTGCTCCTGGGAATGAAGGATTCACCCCATGTAGCCAGATCCACACACCAGCTATTTAATTACTGACGTCAGTTAGCAGCAGGGCCAGGCCAAGCAGTAGGAAGCAGAGTGAAGTCTCCTGCTCACTGTTTAAGAACCTGTTTAGATCCTAATTTATGGCTGTTAGATAAAGCTTTCTCAACACACCCATCTGCACACTGCCTAGATCTCACTCCAGAGTCACAAAGGTAGGACTGTTAGAATGTTACATTTCAATGGGAAGAGAAATGGTGTTTCATTTTTAAAGATAAATAAAGCATCACACTGGAGAACTCACGTTTGTAAGGTCCAGGGGGTCGATTGCGTTTATACATTGTATCTTCAGTGACAAGACAAGGTCTTGGCTTTCTAGAAATTGTAGAAAGAAGGGTTTAATCTACCAGCAACAGCCCTCATATTCTTTTTTTT
>NW_022196905.1:65860043-65865815 GCF_008632895.1 Mastomys coucha | reverse complement strand
GAGACAGGGTTTCTCTATATAGCCCTGGCTGTCCTGGAACTCACCCTGTAGACCAAGCTGGCCTCGAACTCAGAAATCCACCTGTCTCTGCCTCCCAAGTGCTGACCCTCATACTCTTACTTAATAGTTAATGCCATGGAGTTCTAACGTATTGATTTTAAGAGCCATGAAGAAGGTAGATACACACACACACAATTATCTAAGTGGTGATCTTTTAAGGAGATGTTGAAGTGAGCCAGTTCCTATGAATATCTAGGTTGAGAACATTTCAGAGAGAAAAACAGGAGTCAGAAGCACAAAGGCCCTGTGGCAGGGACCATAGGCCTTCTTTGAAGAGCTAGCAAACGGTCCAGAAGGTGGAAGCCCTTGTTAGACGCTCCATTGCACTAATGGAAGCCACTCCAAGGTGTTGAGAAGAGGAAAGGAAGTATATTTGATATGATTGGCTTTATTATTTGGGGGGAGGGGTGGCCTCTCAGAGCTGTCTAGGTGGCCTCCGTGCAGAAGTTGAGGGGACAGTTAGAGTCAGAGAGGGCCAACAGGAGGCTATTGAAAGAGCCCAGGCTGAAGCCAGTAGGTTCCATTCAAAGAGAATCACTACAGGAGGTGTAGGGAAAGAAGTCAGATTTAGGGTATATTTTTAAAGTGATATTTTCAAGACTTGATGACAGATTCTGTGTACATATAGCGATGGCATTAAAGATCATGCTGAAGACTTCTGGCCTGAGCAATTTGTGGCAATTAGGATGCTGTTAAAATCAGCCTGCGCCATTAACCTGATGAGTGCTCAACAGTCAGCAAAGTTAGGAATTGCTCTGGAGGCTAATTATTTTCTAACACAAATGTGAGGTTGGGTCTATTTTTAAATCTCCCCAGGAAGTACATTGCCAATTTAAAAAAAAAAAAAACTCAGAACGTAATTAATGAAAATCTATTCTTTGTCTCTAGGGATTTGTGATTGAACTGCTTCTCACCTTGGAATCTGCAATTGATACCTTAGCTGAAACCATGAAGCATTATGACCTTCTCTCTGCCCTCTCTCAGTAAGAATTTACAACCAGGCAACCCTGAATGAGTGCAGGGCCCCAGCGTCTAAACACGTGATTGGTGGCAGTGGGCGTGTCGAACGTCAGGAGTGTGGGTAACATCCCAACAGTTCAGATAGTGCAGACAGAGGCCAGCCTGCAACACCCGGGAAGTCCTGGGTTTGATCACTACCACCAAACAAACGTGGTGTAGTGGCTCCTGGCTGTGATTCCTTCACTTGGAAGTTGGGGAGAGGTGGGTCAGAAACTGAAGGTCATCCTTGGCTGCAGAGTGTACTCAAGGCCAGCCTGGGATACACAGGGCCCAGTCTAAAGGAAAAGACAGGGGTGGGAGAAATCAGATGGGCTGAAGAGATGGCCCAGCATCAACTCAAGTGGAAACTCAGTTCAGTTTCCCACCCCACATCCACCCCACAACTCCAGCTCCAAATTGTCTGACACCTTCTTCTGCCATTTGAGGATATCCACAGATAGTTTGTACATACATTTTTTAATTTTTTTTTTAAAAGCATGGAAAATGCTTACATGTGAGACCCACCCTCAAGGAGGACTTGTAGAAAGAGTTCTGGAGCTGATCTTGCCAGTGCTCTTCCAGTTCCTCATTGGCGACCTTTTTACTGTCTAAGTAGGACCCACCAGCAAGCCCCATTGCTGTCACTCACAGCAGGGTGCAGTTACTCCCGGGTGGACCCTCGGGACACCTGCCTTTACCACAGTGCCACTTTCTTCAGAGGCCTTCACTTCCCACCTGCTCTGCCTTGCAGATCGCAGGCAGCTAATCCCTGAAGTCCAGTGTCAAAAGTCACCTCTTCCTTATGCATTTCCGACTCCCCTTGCTAATTAATTTATCTTTGGGATTCCTAATTTTCCTTTCTATTTTACTGACAGCAATTAAAAGGGTACTTCCTTTCCTCCATAGGTTTTATTTACTGTCCCTATCTTTTTGCATACTTTGGGGACACATATCAAAGTAGTTAATTTTAATCAGTTGGCTATGCAGAAGCAGTAAAACATCTTTATGCTTGTGTCCCACGGGGAGACTGTGTGACTGGGAGCAGGAGAGACGTGAGTGGTCTAGTTGGACAGCCACACTACAGACAGGGTGTGCCTTAGAGGCAGCTTGTGTCTCTACCAAAGCAAAAACCTCTTCGGAGCTCAAAAGAGAAGAAATCTTGTTGCACTTTTTGTTTTTATGTTAGGTCAAACTGAAATCTCATGAAACAAAGTCAGATAAAAAAGTTACTTTTCAGTTTTTGTTTTTTTGGTGTTTCGTTTTGGTATGGTTTTTGGTTTTTCAAGACAGGGTTTCTCTGTGTAGCCCTGGCTGTCCTGGAGCTCACTCTGTAGACCAGGCTAGCCTCCAACTCAGAAATCCACCTGTCTCTGCCTCCCAAGTGCTGGGATTAAAGGCGTGCGCCACCACCGCCCGGCTCTTTTTCAGTTTTTTCAGAATAAATTTAATGTAGCAAAGGTAACTTCTTCTATCATTCCTTTTTTCTTTCTTTTGTTCTATCATCTGTCTACCTACCTACCTATCCGTCTGTCCATCCATATCTTTTCTATTTTTTTAAAGAACTTCCCATTCACAAAGGATGCCCACTCATAGCCTTAAAATCCTAGAGTACAGATACTTTTTTTAAAGATTTATTTTTATGTATCTGAGTACATTGTAGCTGTCTTCAGACACACCAGAAGAGGGCATCTGACCACATTACAGATGGCTGTGAGCCACCATGTGGTAGCTGGATTTGAACTCAGGACTTCTGGAAGAGCAGTCAGTGCTCTTAACCGCTTAGCCATCTCTCCAGCCCCATCCATCTCTTTTCTATCTTTTGTTTTTTAGAACCTCATACCACGATCCTGTAATGGGAAACAAGTATGCAGCTAACAGAAAAAGTACCGGCCAGCTCAACCTAAGCACAAGTCCCATTAACAGCAGCAGCCATTTGGGTTGCAACGGTGACACAAGGAGTAACTCTTTGAGGTTAAGTCTAGCTGGTGACCGCAGAGGTGACCGGCGGCGGAGTAACACACTGGACATAACGGATGGACGGATAAACCATGGCGGTAGCTTGGCGAGGACTCGAAGCCTTTCCTCTCTGAGAGAGAAAGGAATGTATGACACGCAGCCCCCGACAGAGCCGAGCAACCTGATGGCCACCATCTTTTGGATAGCAGCATCTCTGTTAGAATCCGACTATGAATATGAATACCTCCTGGCCCTCAGGCTACTCAGCAAACTGCTCACCCATTTGCCTCTGGATAAATCAGAGAGTCGGGAGAAAATCGAGAACGTACAGAGCAAGTTGAAGTGGAGTAACTTTCCAGGCCTTCAGCAGCTCTTCCTTAAGGGCTTTACCTCCGTGTCTACCCAAGAGATGACCGTGCACCTCCTCAGTCAGCTCATTTCCGTCTCCAAACACACACTGGTGGATCCGTCCCAACTGTCAGGTGACGTTACTATGGTCTCCTATCGTTACCTTATAAGAGTGTATTGTGGGGGCCTGGAGATTGCATCTAGTTTCCTGCCAATGCTAAGCAGACACACAGCCATTGAACCCCATCTCCTCGGCCTAAAATTTCACTTTATTATAGCTGGAATGTAGATCAATCATTCATTTCAAAATTGCTAATTTCTGCACAGTAGTGGTGGTGGTGGTAGTAGTAGTAGTAGTAATATCTTTTCATGTTAGATGAATTATCTGGTAAAAATTTATAGGATCAGATATCCCATAAAAATGAAAATGATTTCTGTCGACCATTTAAACATGCCTTTAGCTTTCCAAATATTGTGCCATAAAGTTGTTTCTTGTTTGCTTTTCTCCCCCCTACCCGATAGGCTTTCCTCTTAACATCCTTTGCTTACTGCCTCACCTAATCCAGCATTTTGACAACCCAACTCAGTTTTGCAAAGAGACAGCTAGCCGGATAGCAAAGGTAAGCAAGGGCGATGTTGAAACGCCAGGCTGCGGGCGCTGTCCTGTCCTGCGGGTCCTCTCGCTGTCCCTTTCCGAACTCTGCCTCTAATGTTTATTCTGTCCATCATAAGGAGCTGCACCAAAGCCAGTGAATAAAAATATCAAATTCGGGTGACCCTCCTGAGTCTTGAGTCTTTTTCTGCTCCTTTTCCTACTTTTCTCCTCTACCACTCTGTTTCTCCTTTATTCATTTATTTACTGGCAAAGCCAGACCAGCCCCCTGGAGTAGGTGCTAGTGACACAATGAGAGAGGTTGATAGAGCCGCCATCCTCCTGGGCCATGGAGGGAGGACACAGGCATGGAAGCTGAAGCCAGCCTAGTGTCTGGTGAGGCTCCAGGCAGTGGGGACAGAGCCTCCCAGGGCACAGACAGCAGAGGTCTCTCTAGAGGAGGTCCATCTAGGCTTATACCAAAGATCAAATAGGAACCACAAAAGTGAAATTCCTGAGTGAGAGGCTACGAGGGAACCAGGACCTGAACTTTTCTGGGCAGAGGAAATTACATGTGCAGAAAACTGGGGAGCTGCTCATTGGCTAAGAGCCCTTGTGGCTTTACAGAAGACCTGAGCTCAGTTCTCAGCCCCCTCCCCGACCCCCCCATACACATACAGCATGCACACATGCACACAAATTAAAAACAGAAGTATTAAAGGAGAAAACTACCTGTGTAGAGTCCCTCGAAAGACAAGCCATAGTATACCTCGACTTTCTTAAAACCCTTTCTACTTTTCTCTTCTGTCTTTCCTCTTATTTTCCCTTATTTTTCCCTCCCACTGCACAGTTCCGAGAGCAGTAGTACAGCTATTGTCATACCATCTGTTAAGGTGTTAAAAACAGATGTCTCCTAATTCTGTAAAATAGGATTTTGACATTTTATACTTTTAATAATTTCCTGTCTGAACAGCTTCTTAAAAATAAGTTTCCTGTTTATACATGTACGAATATATGTGCGTCAGCCGTTGTCCCTTGGAGGGAGAAATTTTCAAACTTCAAACATACAATGACAAATAAAAGTTTAAAAATAATACCCATCCCACAGTAAAGGACGAGAGCTGAGCCTGAAGGACAATACAACTGCAAACTGGAACCCCAAGAGGAAAAGCTGGAAATTTCCCACAGAGAGGAATAAGAGCTTTTTACAGAAGCAGTTTTTTTACAAATCAGTTAAGGAGCAGCAGTAAAGGGAAGAGGCCAGCTCGTACAGCCCAGTGAAGGGAACCTCCTGTTGTCAGGCTGAGTGCAGAGCCATGGAGAGCGCTTAGCAGCAACAAAAAACCACTTCAGCAGTGAGTGAGGAACACAAGAGCCTTTGCATGACCCTGCCAGGTAATGCAGAGGACAAGAAAATACAGAAAGCTGGTCAAGGTGGCACGAGCCTGTGGTGAAGGGCACCCTGGTGCCCAGGGGTTTGTGGGACAGCCAGGGGCCATGGTGGAGACCCTGCCCTGAAAACAAACCAGCCAAGATAAAAGGTGTATTAATAAAATATGGCACTGAGGCCCTCCCTACCTGAATTTCTAAATTTATTATAATTTATTAAATGCAAAAAGATTCTTAAATAGCCGATTGTAGATGACTTAGCTTGTCGTGGTTAATGGAAACATACCTTAATTTCTTTAGCACGGTAAACCAGGCATGGTGGCTCATGTCTGTGATCTCAGGGCTCTAGAAGCTGAGAAGGAATTTTGTCATGAGTTTGAGGCCAGCTGGCTTACATGGTAAGTTCTAAGCCAGCCTTGGCTACAGAA
>NW_022196905.1:65847383-65860033 GCF_008632895.1 Mastomys coucha | reverse complement strand
AAAAAAATACAAAATCCTGAGCTGGCAGGATGGCTCAGGGGGAGAAGGCACTTGCCCCCAACCTGTGCAACCCAAGTTCAGTCCCCACGTGGTGGGTAGAAAGAGAGAACCAAGTCCTGCAAGGTGACCTTTGACCTCCACACGCACGCACGCACGCACGCACGCACGCACGCACGCACGCACAGTAAGTAAAGAAATGCAATGAAATTGAAAGAGAAGCGTATATATTGATAGTACAAAAGGGTAGGACAAAGATTCTTATTCTTGATTTCTTTAGTAAGTTCAATAGAACATTAAGAATTTGATGGAAAACTGATGGTTTGAAGTGAAATGATATTTTGGAAAATATTTGCCTAAAATAAACCAACCATATATGTAGGGTTTTCACTGATAAGGGTTTAAGCCGATATGAAGCTTATTAAAAATGGCTTTCATTTTAATATTCCAATTATGGATCATTGGGAAGACACAGACAAGGTCTCCTCCGCAGCCCCAGCTGAGGAACAAGAAAGAAGACGTGAAGGGAAACTATACATTGGCTTAATTGGAGTTTTTAAGGGAACAAAAAGCTCAAATAGGGAAATAGAAGCATCTAAGAGATGTAGCGGGAGTGTGCTCAGTAGCCTACCCACTGAATGCTGGAGTCACTCAGAAGCCTGGCCTGGCCTGAAGAATGTCATAGCCCTGAGGATAAAACTGCTGGTGTCCTGACCTCATCAGGACACAGGAAGGCCCCATCCAAATCAGGCGTTCTGTGATTGCTAAATTGTTTTTAAGTGCGCTGGCCCCTGCAGAGCAGCACCGGATGGTTCCCTCTGTGTGTGCTTTTAGAAACCTGCAGGCTGTGGGTTAAATTGATTTCCTCAATTTATTCTCTCACTTGGAACTGTTGAGAGTAATTTTCTACTATTATGTACTTCCTCATTATGCAAATATCACTGGATCTCTGTTTGTACCCACAGAGAGCTCGCCATCTCAGGGGCAGGCAACGTGCACTTTCATTATGGCAGGAACCTTGCCAAAAAGTTTGTTACAGAACATTTCTTTCTTTTTTTTTTTTAAAAATCACTGGATTGTATTTTAACCTGGTGCTTCCAAATGTCAAAATTCATTCTAAAGACATTTTCTTTTTTATATTTCACATACAGGACTTCTCTCCCTTTCTGAAGATGTGTTTTTAAAAACCATTATTTAAAAAAAAATTTAAAAAATTAAAAAATTAAAAATGAAAACCATTGTTGAGGGAAAAAAATACCCTTTTGTAAGAATTTAATATAGCCAGAGGTGATGGCGCATACCTGTAATCCCAGTGAATTCAAGTCTGTCCTGGGCTACATAACAAGGCTCAAAAGCAAACAAAAATCTCCAAAGAATGTTTTATTAGTCAAGAAAATTTATCTAGCAAGGATATAAATAGTCATTGTAAAATTATAAGATTATATGATTTTTTAAATCGTTCATTAGGTTAGTCTATGTTGAAATAGAAATGAGAAACCAAGTTTCCCCTCACCCCATCTTCTCATTGTTGGCTTTATGGATAATGGATAAGATCAGCTGCTTTCAGTGAATTTATAAAATGATTTTCAGGGTGCTATATTGATATTTTCTGCAGTCATACATACATGCATTTAGATCTCTAGCCCACACATGGATAATGGCCAAGAGATGGACTTGAGGCCCTTCAAGTCTATCATTTGTCCTCTAAACTATTAGATTATTTAAATAAATAGTTAAATATATGCATATGTCAGAGGCAACTTTCTCTCTACTAAATGCCGTAGGCATGGATACAGTGCATTAGGAGTAAACGGAAGAACAAGCTTGAAAATAGAAACGAAGAAAACTGAATAGACAGTATGACAAGGCCAGTCTTTGTGATATGTACACATGTAGCACATATACATATATACATATATATATATACATATATATATTCATACACATATATAAGTACTAGGCTTGTAAAACAGTGAGGGCCCTTTTCCAGTTCTAGATTGTCGTAGTACCTCCAGAGGCTAAAAGACAGCTTCAGCAGTCACCCAGGGAATAAAGGAACTAAGAGTGTAAATTCAGTCACTAAAATCTCTCCACAAGGATTTGCTGATCCCCATCCCATAGCTCTGGGCCAACCTCTGTGGAAAGGTTGGCTTCCACCAGGACTGGCCAAGGAACTCGGCACTTACCTGATTTCCTGAGCAGTCTGATTGGCGGTTGCTACCAGTGGAGATAGCACAGCTCCAGTGTGGTCCTGTGGCTGTCACACAGGTTGGGGCTGTCAGCAGTAACTAGTCCACGAGATGCCCTGGCACAGCAGCCCTGAAGCCGCCGCCCGAGAGTCTCAGATAGAGCCTGCCTTCCCGGACTCCTGGGCACCAGAGCGCTTTGGGATTTGACAAGATAGACAGAAAGTCATGAGTAGAGCTTATAAACCCATAGACGACCGTTCAGCAGAGACAGCATTATAGACTGTAAACACTGTCCAGTGTAAAACCCAGAGAAGCGCTGCCCATGTCCGTCCTCTTTCTGGTCTTCCGTTGCGGTGGCTCTTACCCTTCCTAATGCTGTAACCCTCTAGTACAGTTCCTCACGTTGTGGTGACCCCCAACCGTAAAGTTATTTTCATCGCTGCTTCACAACTACACTTTTGTTACCATTAAGAATTGTAATGTACATATTTCTGGAGATAGGGGGTTTGTCAAAGGGGTCTCTACCTACAGGTTGAGAACCACTGTTCTACTGCAATTGTCTTGGCAGTGCCTTGGGGTTTCCCTTTCCCATTTTAGCTTTTCTGGCTTTTTTAAAAACTGAAAGGCATTGAAACCTTAATGTGCATCTCACGTGTGTTTAATTTAAATACATGCATTTAGCCTAAAGCAGGTTTAAGTTGTGGGCAAATGGAATGAGCATGTGTGTTCTCCAGGTCTGTGCGGAAGAGAAGTGCCCGACACTGGTGAATCTAGCTCACATGATGAGCTTGTACAGCACACACACCTACTCCAGAGACTGTTCCAACTGGATCAACGTGGTGTGCCGGTACCTGCACGACTCTTTCTCAGAGGCGACCTTCAGTCTTGTGACTTACCTGGCAGAGGTGAATTTAGTCGGTTTTGGACCACTTGGTGCTGTGGCACTAACTTCTCTTGAGTTCCACGTGACTAGAGAATACAGAGGACGAGAGATACAGATGGTTCTTTTCAAGTACAAAAGAGATTTTTAAGTTGGATGTTTTTCTCAAATTTCCAGTATCTAGCATCATTGACTTAGTTGGCATGGAAAGTAAATGTCTTAGTTGGGATTTCTATTGCTGTAATAAAACACCTTGGCCAAAAGCAAGGAAGGTTTATTTTAGCTTACCATCCCAGTCCATGATTAAATGAGTCAGGGTAGGAGCACGAACAGGGCGGGAACGAGGAACAGGAGCTACTGTAGGGGCCACAGGGGGGCGCTGTGTACTCAGCTCAGCCTGCTTTCTTATAGACCCCAGGACCATCTACCCAAGGCTGTTGCTCCCCTATAATGGGCTGGCCCCTCTCACATCAATCTCTTAAAAAAAAAGAAAAAGAAAAAGGCCCACAGGCTTTCCTACAGACCAATCTGGTGGAGCCATTTTCTCTACTAATGTTCTCTCTTCCCAAATTACTCTAGCCTGTGTCAAATTGACATAAAAACTAGCCAGCACAGTAATTAATGGAAACCTTTCTTTTACAAAAAGAAAGAAAGAAAGAAAGAAAGAGAGAAAGAAAGAAAGAAAGAAAGAAAGAAAGAAAGAAAGGAAGGAAGGAAGGAAGGAAGAAAGGAGAGAAAGAAAGAAAAGTGTGTTTTGGGGTGGTGTTTGTCCTGGAGAATAGGTAGTTTTCATTTCTTCAAAATTTGTACTTGGAACCTGGCCACATACCTGTAGTCATAACCATCAAGAAACTGGCACAAGAGGTTTGGGGGGCTAGCCTGGACTACACAGTGAGTGACGGAAGAGCCAAATTTTTGTTCAACCCAATTAAAGCCTGCATTTCCATGTTGTTTTCAGCTGTTAGAAAAGGGACTGTCCAGCATGCAGCAGTCATTGCTCCAGATCATCTATAGTCTCCTGAGTCACATTGACTTGTCTGCTGCCCCAGCCAAGCAGTTTAATCTGGAGATCATAAAGGTTATTGGCAAGTACGTACAGGTGAGTGGCCACAAGTTCACGTGCAGCACTGCCTCCAGGGACTTCATGAGCATAAAAACTCTGAAGCACCTCAGACATGCAAGGGTGGGGCACTCTATATTAGATAAAAAGAAACCTTTAGAAACAGAAGGCTGTTCTGAAAGTCTGTACTTTAAAGTTGGCGCTTGTATGTCAGGAAGCGCCAGGTATTTAGAAAGCGGAAAGCCAGACTTTGTTTAAATGTGAACGGTGATGAAGAAAGGTGCTCTTGTATAAATATCAAAAGAGGGGCTAGAGAGAGAGACAGCTCAGCAATTAAGAGTGTGTCCTGCTCTGACAGCAGACCTGAGAACCCACCCCAGATAGTTCACAACTGCTGTCAGTCCAGATCCAGCAGATCCAGTTCCTGGGTCTGGACTCCAAGCATGTACGTACATGTGCACACTCACACACTCACACACTTAAAATATATTAGTAATCAGTATCCAAATAACAGATTCTCTAAGACCCTTCACAGCTGACTGTTTTGCATTTACACCCCACCAACATACTCACCCACTGCAGTAGAACTTTGAAAGGGAAGTACTGAGTTCAACAGTTTCCCAATCTGAAATTAATCAAATTGTATGAAAATGTCTTTGAATCATTAGGGATGTGGCTCGATGGCAGAAGTGTTTTTAAAAAGTTTTTCCCATGTATTCATTCATTTTATATATATACATTTACATATATATTTACATACATTTACATATGTATGTATGTATGTATGTATGTACGTACGTATGTCCTTAAAGACCCAGGTTTGATTCTCAGCATCCACATGGTAACCTCAGGACCATCTGTGGCTCCAGTTCTAGGGGATCTGATGCTCTCTTCTGGCCTCCTGAGGCACTGCACACATGAGTTGCAGAGCCATACATGTGGGCACACAATACCCATATACATTAAAACAAAAAGAGAAAAATCATTATGAATTCTTTGCTAGATAATGATTCTTCTGCACATAGACGTCTGTCATGTCAGTTACTCCTAAATTATGTTGGAGGAATATATAAAACTAAGAAGAGCTTCCTCTGAAGGTCGGCCGTGCCTGAGAGTGTTACCCTGTGTTGGAGTCCAGGGGCTGAGAGATGGCTCACCAGTTAAGAGCACATGTTGCTTGTTCTGAGGACCCCCCGTTTAATTCCCAGCACCCACATGGCAGCTCATGACAGTCTACAACTCCAATTCCAAGGGATCTGACACCCTCTTTTGGCTTCTCTGAACACTCCACAAATGTGATGTAGAGACATGCAGGCAAAGCATCCATATACATGAGATAAAATAACAAAAACTTTTTTAAAAGTCAGAATGTGTTTTAGTATTTAATAATACATATGTGTATGTGTTTATTAAAGTGTATATATTTTAAAACTTTTTAGCATCTACTTAATTAACTTTGAAACAAAAACTTCACCTCAAAAGTTCAAATGTACTTGACTCCTTGTCTCTAACAGGCAGGTCTCTGCATAAGACTTTCCAAGTTAATGTTTTATAAAGTACACCCTGAGAGAAAAACCAGACCCTCCAATGGGGGAGCATCCTGAGGTCTATTACGTGTGATGATCTAACCCTATCAGTAATGACTCAGATTTCCCTATGTTTCGTAGCTTAGAAGACCTTCTGTTAAAAGAGCTGGAAGGACAAGTCATTTTATAGGCATCTTCCAGCTGTGCTGCTCCCACAGTCTATGGTGCGCACTGGGGTGTCTGTTCCTCTCCATGCACACCTGTAATGCTTGTGTTGACTGTTTCTGAATCCAGAGCCCATACTGGAAGGAAGCCCTCAACATCCTGAAGCTGGTGGTGTCCCGCTCTGCGAGTCTTGTCGTCCCCAATGACATCCCCAAAGCCTACGGCGTAGATGTAGGCTCTCCCGAAATCTCCTTCGCTAAAATTTTCAATAACGTCTCAAAAGAGCTGCCCGGCAAGACCTTAGATTTTCACTTTGACATCTCCGAGGTAAGATGCCCCACTCTTGACACAGTTCTGTGGGGAGCGCTCTCATCACCTCGTTTCTTCTCTAAGGCCTAAGTTAGTGGAACTTGTACTTGGCATTAGGCACCGCGATGGGTACTGTGAAACTGGTTATAAAAGGGAGGTGAAAGCTGACTCTGAGGGAGCTTACATTGTCCGGAGGAAGCAGGCAGAGGAACAGCATGATGCCTGACTGGAAGTAAGCTAGAAATGCTCTGGGAATAAACCGTGCGCTCCTAGAGGTGTGTTTCAGAAAGGAGGTACCATCTAAGCTGAGTGTTATAAAGAAAGTATCCCTAGGGGAGCAGATATTACAGTTTGGGGTGCCTTGGTTAGGGTCCCTGTTGCTGTCATAAAATACAATGACCAACATCAACTTGGAGAGGAGAGGGTTGATTTCATTTTACAATGCGTAGTCCATCATCCAGGGAAGGCAGGAGTAGAACCTGGAGGTAGGAGCGGATGTAAAAGCCATGGAAGAACAGTTACTGACCTGCCCCTCATGGCTTGCTCAACCAGCTTTCCTGGTTATTTGTAGAAAACATCATGAAAGATATGGTAAATGTTTAACATCTGAGAGTTCCTCTGGTGTGGAAGCTTGAGTCAATGCTGGTGTTTGTTTCTGTGTAGACACCCATCATCGGGAACAAGTATGGAGGCCAGCACAGTGCTGCAGGAAGGAATGGGAAAGCAAAGGTGATCGCCGTCACCAGGAGCACGTCCTCCACCTCCTCCGGCTCCACATCCAACGCCCTGGTTCCCGTCAGCTGGAAAAGGCCGCAGTTATCACAGGTAACCAAGCGTAGGCATGGGATAGAAGATTGATTTCTGTGATCCTGTAAGCACCCTAGAGCTGTCTTACTTTACCCAGTACTAACACTGGAATTTCCTTCCTGTTAGCGGAGAACTAGAGAGAAGCTGATGAGTGTGCTCTCCCTCTGTGGTCCCGAATCTGGCCTCCCCAAGAATCCCTCTGTGAGTACTCAGGAGCATGCAGGTGAAGGATGCCAACGTCATTGGGTCTTGGTGCTTGCCTTTCCTAAGTAAGTTCTGGCATTAACCACGAATAAAAAGGAGATGGTCCTGTTTGTTGCCAAAGTTGGCAGCGATGCTGGTCAGGTGGTGAACTAGTTAGGCATAGAATACAAATTGTACATCAATTGAAGGGTGAGGCCGACAGTGTTCCGGAGGGGCTAGCGCCTTAGATGCAGACTGACAAAGATGATGGACAAACTGTTTTGTTTTTTCCTTTGGGTGGGCATCAGGTTGTGTTTTCTTCAAATGAGGATTTGGAAGTCGGGGACCAACAGACCAGCTTGATTTCCGCCACTGAGGACATAATTCAAGAGGAAGAAGTTGTCGTCGAAGACAACAGCAGTGAGCAGCAGTTTGGTGTCTTTAAGGACTTCGACTTCTTGGATGTTGAGTTGGAAGATGCAGAGGTAAGAATGTGGGTTTCCTCGATGTGTATAGATGATCATGGTTGAGCCAGCCTCTGACCGTGCTGTCTTCCCTTGTAGAGATTAGTGTAAAATCAAGAAAGGTAAACTAAATATGGTTGCCAAAATCAGTCTGTAGCAGAAGGGACCTAAATAGAGAGGGATTCATTTTATCTTTACAAAGTAAAAAAAAAAAAGATTCATTATACTCATTTTAGTGTATTCATAGATTTAAATGTTTATTTAGTATGAACTAAACAAATAATAAATATATATATTAAAATTGGATCACACATAATTCTCTTGATTTTTGTTTTGAGACAAAGTCTCCTCACCCCTGCCCTGAACTTAATGCCACTTCTCCTGCCTCAGCCTCCCAGGTGCAGATGACAACTATAAGGCACCATGCCCGGCTCAAGCATAGCTGTGTTTGTCACTACAGTGACCTTATGACCACTTCGGCTTTCTAGAACTGTACCTCTGACAGGTGCTGGAGGGCCTCTCTCTGGCAGGCCCAACCACTTTTTCTTCAACTTTACCCAGGACCGGTTTCTTCTGACACCCAAAGGACTTCCCCTTATAAACTGATTCTGTCTAGATATGTCCACCTCAGCCAATGGTTCTCAACCTATGGGTCACGACCCCTTTGGCAAACCTCCAAAATGTTTACATTACAATCCATATCAGTAGCAAAATTAACAGTTATGAAGTAGCAACAAAAATAATTTTATGGTTAGGGGGTCACCGCAACATGAGGAACTGAATTAAAGGGTTACAACATAAGGAAGGTTGAGAACCACTGATCTACCGCCTGACTGAGGGTTTTCTAAGTGGAAATCCAAGTGCAAAGAGCAGGTTTGACAGCCCATGCAGCCCAGCTAGTCCCGAGGCAGAGCTTTGCATTCAGAGTGACTCTGAGAGGCCATTTCCTCTACTTTGCCAGCAACACCCCCACCCCCTTCATTCCAGGCCAGCCTGGTCTCACACAGCAGCCCAATGACCATCACTATTCTGTGACCTCATGTTTTGGGCAAGTAAAGATCAGTTCCAGGGATGCTCTCAGGGGAGGGGAGAAGTTGCTTTTCCAGACGCTCTTAGCCCTTCAGAGCTCATCCATTGACCCAGGCTGAAGCACACGCTGGTTTTAGAAGCAACCACCATAGTAAAAATAAGGGAGATGTTGTCTTAGACTATTGAGATGCCATTCCTGTTACTCAGATCAGTTCCTCAAATGGCAGTCCCTCAGACCTGAGAAGATTATAACAGACCCAAAATATGGACACCCTGAAATTGTTACAAAATACAATTAATAAGTAGGAAGAGAAGCGCTTACTATCCAATATTCTGGGCCAAGTTTGCATGTTGCTTTTTCTGAAGAGTCAACTGGGGTAGCCCCTGAGCACCCCTCAGCTCTCAGGGGGCTCTTCTCTTTGGCCACTGTGTCATATAGTTAGCTGTAAACAGGAGACAGCCTAGGGAAGTGTTCCTCTTCCTATGCTTCAGCCTGCCCTGCAGCTTTGAAGATAGGAAACTGGGAACCTCACATGTGCCAGCAGACTTAAGCCACCTTTAAAAGGAGAGTTTAAAACCTTTGTTTTCTTATCCTATGTAGATTTCCTGTTTTCCTTTTTGTAATCTTCTCAAAGGGCACATTTTGAAAGCCTTTTAAAAGTGTATTCACATTCGTCCTTTGGAAGAACTTTTTGAAAGAAGCGTAGAGCCTGTCCCGTCCAGGAGGGAGATGGGATGGCTTGAGACCCGGTGCCCCGACCTGCATTTGTGAGCCACTTCTAAATCCTTCCGCAGTTACTTTTTTTTTTTTTGTTCAGAATTCAGATTCCTAAAGGCTCTTGACATTTTTCTAACGGTTAAGGTTATTATTTTTTGTTTGCCTTTCTGTAAAGAGCTCTGGGGATGTGTTTGATTCCGCCAGCCCTCTGAAATGTCAGCAGGCAAGACTTCCAGCTTTCAGCAGCTCCTTAGAACACTGAAATATCTGCAGTCCCGCCTTTACCTCAAGTCACTATGACCTGGGGGTGTGGGGGAGGACCGACCTGAACCCCAGCATTAAGCCAAGCATACAGACTTTGTACATACAGTCATGGTGAAAAAATAATAATAATAACAATAATAACAACAACAGTAGGAAATAGCTAAACCATCCTAAATGAAATTCCTAAAAGATCCTGTGGCCTTGAAAGCCTGCAGTATTCATTCATTCACTCAAACACACCAGAAGGCCACGTGCCATTACTGCGCTATGCAACATGGTCATATTTACAACGTAAGTTGAAGAAACGTACTTTTCAAACCCTAATCTTGCAGAGTCCTAGAGCATCTTAAAACACCATGAGAAACAGCCAGGCTAAATCAAAGGGGACACTGATGAAGTGTCCCCACCCTGGATTTCACCTGTCAGAATTGCACAACTGTCTTCCATCTAAAATTCCATTTGTAAAAGAATTAATTCCTCTGTTTAGGGGGAAAAAATTCTATTTTTGAAACCTTTATTTCAGACAATCCCTTCCATGTAAAGGATATAAATTAAAATTTTTTGCCAGCTTAGTATAATTTGTCACACCAGGGCTTCAGACACTTAAAACTTAGGTTCTTAAGAATTATGGCTCAGTACAAACGTGGCATAAATCCTAACCAGAGTGGAGCTGAAATATGTCGTCTCTCTTGAGGCCTCTTTGGTTTTTTCGAGGCAGGGTTTCTCTGTGTAGCCCTGGCTATCCTAGAACTCACTCTGTAGACCAGGCTGGCCTTGAACTCAGAAATCCACCTGCCTCTGCCTCCCAGGCGCTAGGATTAAAGGCGTGCGCCACCGGCTTCTTGTGGCCTTTTTTGAAGTTGGCAGTGGTAGCATTTTGATAGCTATGATCTTGATTTTAAATCCTATTGATTAAACGATCACTGCGATTCACCACAGCTGTCCTGCAGACAAAGCAGCTGTGACCCCGTATTGTTGTCAGTTGAATGTGGGTACTTTGAGTCAGTTACTGCATTGTACCGAGTATTAGCTGTGTAAGTTTGGAAGAGTTTTGTAAATTCCGTGTTGCTGAAGTGTGCCATGGAAGCGTTCTACGTGTCTGTCTCCAGCTCTTCCCCAGTTCCAGTCACATGTTGGCTTCCTGCAAAAAGCTAAACCCAGAGCTCATATCCATCTCTGGGTTTGAGAAATCAGTTCTTCTCCCAAAAAGCATAGCATATATTTGAATGTGTGTCTTCGTTCTTTCTAACTCTGTGTGTTTTCCTTTTTGCTAACCAGGAGCTGCAGGTAAGTTGTGGCCTGGTGTTGTGCGGTTTGTGTCTCTGTTGCCCGTATCTGTCCTCTGTGTGGTCTTATCTGTGCTTGTGTATTAGAGTAGAAATGACTTAGAGTGTAGATCTAATTGGTCCCCCACCGGTGCTAGACAGATTATAAAGAAAATGGCTTAGTAAAAATAACCAAATGATTTTTAACCTTTATAAATATAAACATTTGATTACGAGTTAAATGTTGAAAGAAACGGACGGGCTAATTGAATCTCTGCTTTTGATGATGCATTCAGTAATTTTTTTTTTCACCTTGATATATGTTTCTGGGTGTCTTAATCTCTGCAGCATCGATAAGCATGTGGCTGAGCTCTTAGAAACCGTGCCTTGCTTTTCTAGGGGGAGAGCATGGATAATTTCAACTGGGGCGTACGCCGGCGCTCACTGGACAGCATTGACAAAGGAGACACGCCATCCCTCCAGGAGTACCCGTGTTCCAGCAGCACTCCCAGCCTGACCCTGACAAACCAGGAGGATACCGATGAGTCCTCGGAGGAGGAAGCCGCCCTCACGGCAAGCCAGATCCTGTCACGCACACAGATGGTATTAGTCTCACCTTTCTACAAAGTGGAGGGGCTTCAATTTTTTAAAAAAAGGCATCCGCCTGCCTTGTGATGGTCATTTCATTGTGTGAAAAATGCACACACCAAAATGGTGTTCTGGTGGTGGTGACAAAAACCAGACTCCTGAAGTTGCCCTGTGTGCCCGCAGCAGTTAGAGTAGAGCCAACTAGGTCCTTGGAGTTCTTTTAGGGGCTCTTCTCAAATGACACGCACTTTTGGTATCAGTAGGGTATTTGCCCCTCTTGGTACACAGCTGCTTTTCTTTCCTGGTGTGCAAGTCATACTTCAAATGTAGCGTCTAAGGCTGAGCACAGCTTTGGGTCCTCTTCAAGATTAAGTTAGGAGGCTGGAAAGACGGCTTAACAGCTGAGAGCATTTTCTCCTCTCTTAAAGGGACCAGGCTCAGTTCCTAGCACCCATGTCCGGCAGCAGCCCATACGCACCTGCAACTCCAGCTTCTGAGGACCTCATACCCTCTTCCGCAATCACATGCACATGCCTTCACACAGCCGCACACACATAAAGATAGCATACGTACACATACCTGCACACATACACTTTTTTAAAAAAATGTACATTGGTGTTTTTCTGTCTGCATGGATGTCTGTGTGAGGGTGTCAGATTCTCCGGAACAGGAGTTATAGACAGTTGCGAGCTGCCAGGTAGGTGCTGGGCATTGAACCCAGGTCCTCTGGAAGAAAAGCCCAAGTTCTTAACCAGAGAGCCATCTCTTCAGCCCCCTACTCCTAACTTTTAAATAGTAAAAATAACCTTTGTGTTAGGGGGTGAAAGTTAGTTATGTGAAGTTATGGCTCCCATCCCAAGGGCTCTGTGGCCAACAGAATGAGTGCCCATGAACAAGGCTCATCTTCTAGAAAAGTCGGCTTGTGCAGAAGCCTGAATTCGCAGGTGGAGTAAGGTTGGGATTTGGAGACAGCATCACAGAGAACAGCACCCTGGAGTGTACAGGTCAGAACCATCCCTATTGTCAGCAAGGGTTACCCAACTCTCCTTACAGCCTGTCTCCCTTTAGCAAGAGACCCCTCGCTCTACAACATCTGAGGGTCACGCCCCTGCAGCAGTATCACACTCAGCAGGCTTCAAGGAAAACGTCAAGCTGTCTGTCTGTGGTCAGCTTCCTGTCTCCTCCACTATTTTTTTTCTTTTTTTT